>NW_024962264.1:42201514-42343667 GCF_019238085.1 Lagopus leucura
AAAACGTATCTCAAAGATGTTCAAGGATGTTTCTTACCCAAAGGTCTAAAACAATTTGCAGACAATGATTAACTTAGCTTAGAATTGAAATACTTCAATGGAATACCCAAATCTTCAAACTTCGTATCACAACCACAGTTACAAAACCACTCCTTCTTCTATCAGGTAGTTAACTGTGCCAATTCATGGATGTGCGAGAAAATTAAAACTGATCTGCTAGGCAAAAAACATAGTATATGACATTTCTAGAACCTGCTGAAATGTTCTCCTTCATTGCAAGACAAGGTCTACCCTCTATCAAGGAGCCTAGCAACCTATACTGCAGTTTTGCTATAGTTTTATCCCATGTTTATTGACAACTACAACTATCATACTCAATGAACAAAATGGTAAGGAGACATCTTTACCAGATAAAGATTACCCAGTGGGTTTCTTCCAGAGTGGCACCATAAACCTGCGGTCATTCTTACTGGGCAGGATCGTCTTGAACTAATCTAAGTTCCTGCTATATAGAAATAATATTTTTGTTGTCTCTGCATTCAAGTCTTACTAAAAATAGAGAAGAGTAATGCTCTGCCAATCTAGTTGGCAGGCTCAAAACGTTTGCCCCAGTGGCATTAAAAAAGTGCAAATCTTATGTCTGAACATAACATGTTCTTACTTATAAGAAGGTGGTAAGAAGTTGTGCACCTCAAGACCTTTTTATTAAAAATTTCCCAATGTATTTCCTGCTAATTCAGTAATCCTCTGGGATTGTGTCATAGTTTTCATGGGTTTTAAGACTGATTCTGATGCCATTAATGGGAGCGTTTCCATTAATAATAATTTCCACTAATTCAGCAGGAGTACTGCTAAACCAGTAATGGCAAGATTCCCAAAGTCTGAAAAAAACGCTCCAAATAATAACTATAGTTTAAACGTTGAATGATTTATAAACTAGTGGCTATACCACTAAAAGTAAAATATTATTGATTCTTGGTGAAAAGTGACCACAAACCACAGTTTTTAATTCAAAACTTGCAACTTCTCCAGAACTCTACTCACCTGAGATTCTTACAGAATAGCAAGATACGCTTCTAGAATTTAAAAATCAGAACACTCTTGAGCTCACATTCAACTGAGTCTTGCTCTTGTGAGAGAAAGATATATTACATTCACAGTATTTCACATATCCCAAAGAGGATGCTGAAGCAATAAGCTTTGTGTTTGCACTTTAAAAACTTCTGATGAAATTCCTATTTTGAAATTATATTTGAGAAAATTTTGTCTGTTGAGCCAGCCAGGGCTTGCTACATTTCAAATATTTGGAATGTCTTAAAATAGAATAACCTAGAAATTGCATGAGATTATTCTGGGAAAAGGTGGAAAGGAAGTTTTGTAGCTAATGCTGAATGAATTAGTATGCACTTCAAAGACACATACAAGCAGTTGCACTCACTTCACTCGGATGGTGGTTATCTTCATCTGGACTCTGAGATGATACAGACTGGAAGTTATTTAGTGATGCTGGCAAGATTTGGGGCCTGAACTAATATATCCTGCACCCAGCAACACTTTCTATCTCAGGCTTACAGCCACTTGAAAATAAATTTTTGGTTCTCAGATTGAGCTGACTCAAATGAGTGGAATAAACTCACTCCCACTTGCTGTCTCCATGGAGATGCAGAGATAAAATGATTAGGCCCCTTACAAGTATAGCATAAGATGAAATTTTATGATAATAAATATAAGAAAAGTCACAATTAAACTGCAACAAAAAGATGTATTTATTCAACCTCCTTTCAGCAATTTGTTTTAAAAATGAAAAGCAAAAAGATTTGGCAGATTGGGAATTATCTATACTATTATAATTAAAGGCAGAGATTCTGCATCTTCACGCTAGAACAAAAGGAAAGTTAAGCAAATAAAGAGGCAACTTAGAAGTGGGTTACTGACAAATTAAAGCTGCTGAAATATGCTTGCAGGAAAACAGGGAAGGGATTAAAAAACAAACTCCCGTGGAAAATCTGCTATCTTATTCCAGAAAAGCAGAACCAATTTTAAAGAAGGACTTTCAAATAAGAGGCAAATTGGCAACTTCCTAAGAAAGAAGCAGATAAGCTATAAGAAGCTTGGCTTATCAAATGGAAATTTGGTTTCAAAAGGGGTACACTGAAACAGAAATAATAAAAAAAACAGGGAAGTTTTCCCAGGAGCGAGCCTCTGGCTTATTTGTAGGGTAAACACTGATCAAAGCTTCACAAAACTAGAAAGTATTTAAGGCCTTAACACAAGCGACAAAATCAAATTTTATTTTTAGCTATTAATAGCAGCACAAGAGATACAACAACCAAGGTTTGATCTGAAATACAAAGGAGATTTTCAATAAATTGATTCTGACTTGAGATAGCACCTTTCTTGTTAAAATCAAGTATACTTCCATTGATTCTTAACACGATTACAAAATGACAGTGTACAGTAATAAAGACTTGCTCAAAAGGAGCTCAGGCTTCAAATGGGATCTTGTTTGAGCAGTTACACACTGCTGTGAGTGAAAAGGTAAAGAAAGAACCTCAGCTGGAGAAAGAAATAAGTATTACAGCAAGTGATATGCAATTTCATGCAATCACTACATAAGAGACAAGCCAGTGAAACTTTGAGCAAAGGTGTTGTCAGAGAAATCACACTGGAAAATGTGGAAAAATAAATGCGCTATTTCTAATTTAGCAGAAATGACCTGCACACACTATCAAGTCCAAACAAATGCTTTCCCAAGGGCAGAGCTTAGCACTGCTTGCAGAGCAAATTGCTACATAGAACCACGTTTCTGCAATTCCCATCTTAAGTAGCACTGGCCTCACGGTATGTTGGAGCCAATGTTGCAGTAATAATGACCAAAGGACACTCTCCGAAATATTCAAAGAATTGAGACACACCGAATATTTATTTAAGCCACTGCAGGAACCCAGTTTATATACAAATTGTTTAAATCAAGCTTAGGTGATGACATTTGGTCTGTTCCTGTAGTACTGCACAAACAAGTGAGAAAACTGGACCAATGTCTGTATTTTTCTACATCCATGTGAATGCTTTTCCATCAGTCTTTACAGTCACTCTCCACAACTCCTACTGGAGCTCTTTCACTTTGTACAATTTAATTTAATCCTCCTTAAGCCAGGATGAAGAAGACTGACTATACAGACATGAGAAATGACTAGTGAATTCAACAGACGTGTATTTTATAGAGAGTTGAGCAGTTCTACCCAGTTTGGAAGAACCTACTCAATAAAATATTCCATGCACCAATTAAATACTCACTTGGTTTTGAAATTAAAAAATAAAAAAAAAATTATTAATTAATATAAATTATATAATTAATATAAATTACTAATTTTAAAATTTTAAAATCACAAAATGCATAACTAAACTATGAAACTAATTGTACCAGGGCACATGAAGAAAATTAAATGGAAAAGTGTTTGAAAAACAACTAAATACATTCACAGAAGAAAAATCTTCTAAGTGTCAGTAATGAAATTACAATGAGAGAAGTGGCAATGAGGTGATAACCTCCAATTCAGACTATTCATATATGATAAAATTAACATAACTGCCTAGTAATTTGAATCATGCTTCACTTTTCACACTCAAACTGAGTTGCCTCATGCCCATTTCTGCAACTTTGGGGATAACCATGGAAATTCCCACTAAATGCTAGTGCAGAGGCACAGAACATGTCATGCTCTGGTGTGTGTGCATGGTTTATACCACAGCTCTGAGAAGCTAGGCATGCTGAGAGCAATATGCACCGTACCCACTCAGTGCAAAGACAAATTATTTTTTAGTTTTTCAAGAAAGGTCATAAAGTTCTGATGAGGAGGGACCCTTATTATCACCAAAGCAAGAACTGCCTGAAGGTCTTCATGGAGCAAATGCAGGCCTTTGAGGCAGTTAAGCTGAGTTTATCACACCATGCAAAATAACCTCCACCAGCTGATTTTCAAACAATTTTCAGTTTAAGAAAGGATTTCTTGTCATTATGGTCAGTCTGACTATTCACAGTACTGAGCAGATAAAATTGCCCACCTGAAAATTCAATCTATTATCACTGCTGGTTCTCTTACTTTATTTTAATTGTTAATCTGATTAATCCTTAAGATGTTTACATTTTCTTGTTAATTTAATGAAAAACAAAGTGACTTTAGTTTAATTGTGTGTTTGGTTTTAATTTTAATTTGCTTGCAACTAGCCACAGAAAAAACACAGAGGATTTCCTCTTTTCCAACAGCAACTCGCGCTTGAATTGTGAGGATGAATAAAGTACAAGAAGTTACCTAGAAGCCATATTATTTTCAGTAAACAATTTTAGCTTTTCTTCATTTACATTCCTGAAAATGTGAATGACACATGCACACAAAAATAACGTCAACTTTCCATCTCCCTCAGTAGTCAGTTTCCTGCTCTGTGATGAAACACAGCCCAGGTTGGTTTGGTTCCCTGAATCTCTTCTGATTACCGATTCATCAATTTTTCCCATGTTGAAAATATAACTAATTACAGAAAAGATAACAAAAACAAAGTCTGTTAAAAGTTACTTAAAATGGGATTTATACAGTTACTGTTACTGTTAGTTATGTCACATTGGCAGTCACATTAATAGTCCTCGTTTAAGATACTATAAAAGTCAGGATACCAATAATGACCAACAAAATATTATCAAACCCCAGAATAAACAGAGATAATAGAATTTTGAGAAGTGTCAAGCATGCCCTGAGCAATTAATTAGACAATGAAGATGTTATAAAATATCCCCTTATCAAGTTGTTTCCAGAACAGTTTAATTAAGCAGTGTAAGTCCCCGTTGCATTTGGTGCCAGACGTTATACTTTAAAAAATAAGTTGACTTCCCCTGTTAATTTCTTTTAGGTATTTACATTCTCACAGTGAAATTCATTTATGTAATTATTTTAAACGAGAAAATATCTTTCCCAGAAGCCAATAACTACACTCCATTTCATGCCATTAGTTTTTACTTAAAGAGGTGAGGATCAATTAAATCAGTATATTTTTATTACATTAAATAAACTGGAGGTGTTGAATGATTTTTGTTTTCACTTTGTTTCTATTAACTGTCAGTTAAACTAATTGCTACCTTTGCTACCTTTGAATCACAGTACTTAATTCTAATATTCAACTACTCTAACATTATTCTTTTCCTGTTGTTTTTCTTAGTTGTTTTTGTTTATGTTAGCCATAAACAAATTGCCATCAGAATTAACATCTCTTTCTGACAGGTTATGAATTACAACAAAGTATACAGTTCCCTACAGGCTTCAGTAAGTTTCCATTCTCTGACTGAATGTTCTTATTTTAAACAGTAAGGCAAATACTATAGCAGTCACAGGTCAGCAGCTATTATACATCCTAACACATGCCATTAAAGTAAATTAATCTGGTATTTATTAAATGTCCAAAGTAAAAGATCAGTTCAAAGACCACCCAGAGAAGCACTTGCTAATTTCATTATCTATCTATTGCAGGAGTAATATTCAGCCCATTAAATTAATGCTGCAGACTGCATATGGACCCAAGAGCAAATCAAACAGGTTGAAAACAAGCTGATTGTATCTGCAGTTCCACACACTGCATAGTATAAATGCAAAAGGTACACCAAATAGGACTGATGTTCCTGCAACTTTCAGGAAATGAGAAGGACTGAGGCAGCTGGTGCAGTCTAATGCAGAAGGACCTCACTGCCTGCCCAGCAGCACCCTCTCTTCCTTGGGCTGTATTCAACACTTTAGTGGAAGCATCAATAGCAGCGCTGAGCTCTGCAGACTCCTGCACAGTCAGCAGATTTCTGTTCTCCTGTGATCTTTTCCCCACTAGTCTGCAAGACACACCACAGAACAAAAGCCGAGCCACCTTCTTATAGCAATTACACCACGAGAAAGCTGAGTCTGCTGCTCACTGTTTGGTGCTGGTATCTCACTCATTTCAGCTGCATCTCTTTCAAACAGACTTCAAGAAATAAGTCTAACTTCAGTTTTCTAACAGAAATCGGCAGGGCCTCTCAGTGTTAAAAGAAATAATAATTTATTCCAATAACGTGGATTTGTAGCTGAACCCAAATCAGTCTGCCTCTACAGATTTCAATTGATTTACACCTGGGATTAATAGGCTATTGATGTTTGCATTCAAGTATACAGATCAGACCGTGACTTGAAGACAAAGCCTCTCAGTTAGCAAATAAAGCAGAAACAAAGCAACCCAGTCTGTGGAACTGAGAAGAGCGGGGATAAAAGGACATCACAACCCATACACTGTCAGGGGAGGGGGATGCCTGGAAGAAGAGTCTCAACGAGGTAACATATCCTAGCCTTGCTTCTGAGGGAATCCTGAATATGCTTCAATAAGAAAAGATGGAACGATGCAAAGGTATTCTAAAGAAGGAAGGGTAATAGGTGGGATGAAAAGCACCATTTGAGAGAGATCAGAGAAGCAGAAATCAAAATCGCTCACCAGTTTTGTGATGATAAACTGGTAAAGAATTCTCAAAGTCCTTACTTGCCTTCAAGCCAAACTGAAGTCAGTGCTCTAGACTTGGTTAGTCATGCTATGACCCTCAACGTTTTTCCTGCCAGTGGACATCTTTCTAACAGCTGTAATTAGAATCCTTTTCCTTTCTCCAACTACTGCATTGTCTGAGGCAAAAATCTGTCTTGGGAAATAAGAGATTGGGATTTGAGTATCTTTGGAACTATGAAGTATGAACTGAGAATATATCCTAACCAAGAAAACATTATATACAATTTAATAGCTGCATTTGAGAAAGTCAGCAGCCCACAACTATATTCTGTACCAATACAATCAGTTCAAAGTATGTTAGATTTATCTGGAACAGTTATACTTCAGCGCTTCATACAAAATCCACAAAGAAGGCCCAGGTAATGCATCTTTCCTTCATAACTCCAAGAAACTACACAGGCTACTTCAAAAGGTAAGGGGAGCTTACTTTTTTCTAGTTCACAACAGAATTGGATTCTCCAGCTAAAATCTAGTTTGCCTGTCCCTTACAGAATGGTGTTTAATCAATCCATTCATAACAAACACTTGCAGCTCTTGATAGGATAGCTCTGAAGTGCTCTTCTGATAAAGTTGTTTTTATAATTAACCCTTCAACACATAAAAGCTTATAGAGTTTGAATATCACATAACACAATTTGTTTCCAGTTTTTTTCCCAATCAGTATAAAATCACATACCCTCAGAAGCAGTCTTCAGCACTGTTAAAGGATATTTGACATAGATGAACCTATTTCATATTCAGATTCTCTGCTGAATTCATACCCGCCATTCTAAAACAAGTGAATATAAGTTATAAGACCCTTAGGCAAAGTATGAAGAGGATTAATCAGACTGTAGTCTAACTGGGTATTGAACATCACCATCACTTCACACAAATAGTGTGCCACTGAAAGTGTAATCACTATACAGTAGACAAAGTAATACAGAAAATAAGAAATCTCATTATATTTGGCATTGCATTGTGAAATGTTCCCCATTAAGTGATGGGAATAGAATGTTTATGACCTAATTTATTCAAAACATGTTTGTAACTGTCCAGAGTAGCACTGTTTGATCCAAATAAAGGTTAAAGCAATTTGAGTGGAAAAAGATGTGTAGTCAAAACATATAAATTCATTGCTCACTGGTAGCTAAAAGAAACTGCATGCTTTTCTGCTTCTCATATACATAGCATAGCCAACAAAGACACTCTTTTATTCTTTTCCCCATTAAAAAAAAAAATAGAAAAGGAATGGGGCAAATAAGAAGAGAGAAGAAATTGAAGGACAGGAGAATAGATATTTATGACCTCACTGATGTAAGCACAATATGGATGGGAAATAAAGAAAAGGTGTTAATAATAAAAAGCTGAAAGGCATTACTTCTGTATTTGACAAAAGCTGTTAGAAAAAAAAAAAATCAACGTCAGTAATATCAAATAATAATATAATAATGATTCTAAAAATCTAAAATAGTATCCAAAATTTAAAGTCAGAAGGCAGGCTGCAGAATGGACATCCAGATAATAATAGCATAATATAGAATTGAATATCTTCTAAAAAATACAACTGATCCTTTTGAAAAATAAAATGGAAAGGCTAATAATCTAGTTTAAGTGATAGTCTGCTACATTTGAAAAAGCAATCTTAAATCCCTCAAGGTAATTAAAATCTCCTTGATCTCTCAGCCTGAGTTGCAGTTGCTGGTATGTATATCCAATTCAAAGAAGACAGAGTGAGCTTTAAACCATAAAGGGTATTGAAATAGAGCTACCCACCAGCATGAGAAAGATATTCATTTGCCAGATTAGTAAGTTAATTATAACGAGGATAATATAAGGACATTCATGCTCATTCCAGTCTCACTCTAAGTTAATACAGACACCAAACTTCAGAAAGTGAGCTATGAAACAGGCGCATCAGTAATCCAAAAGTAAGGGATTTGGTCCTGAAAAGGGGACTGAAGAAAACAACGTAAAATTAGAATTTAATCTCACCATTTATACAAGTAGGGCACACTGTCTTCTTTCACATTCCCTTCACTGTAAATTCAGCTGAATAAGAATAGCAGATGATAAAGGCAGAAACACAATGTTTAGGAAATCATTAAGAGAGAAGGCATATTATTAGTTAGAAAAATATTCTCTTTTCACTCTGAAGTAATTCAGTGCCAGCCAAGGATATAACACCTAGTCTACCTATTTTAGCATAGGAGGACAATACTTGAAGGTCATCTAAACCATCTAAAGTTCATCTAAATCATCTAAACTCCAATTTTTTTAAACATGATGCAAGAGTGAAATCTCATTACGTTAAAAACATAGATGTCTGAGAAGTTCTGACACCGACTTTTTGCACATGGTTCACTTTCACCTGGCATTGACACACTCAGAAAATTTTCCTTTTTAATCACACATTTGATTGCTCTTTGCTAGAACTGTCACTGTTAAAACAATCCAAAATGCACTAAAAACTCAGAAAATCGTAACACTTATTCTCTCCTAATTTGATATTTCTATTCGTTGCTCTAGCACCTGCAGTGGCAGACTTATAAGCCTGGTATGTGTTATTACATTCTGCTCTGAACACCAATTCTCACTGCAATGAACTACCAGGTAGAAGACAAGATTTACTGGTGGACAAACTCTAGAAAACTAGAGCAAATAGCAGAGATCATATCTACCTTCCAAGCAAAATTATGTATATTTTTAATAATTTTATGAGATTTTTCTTTGTGTTTATTTTCTTCATATTTGGGGCTCACTTCTTTTATCAAAAAGTAGTAGAGAAAAAAGAAATATTCTAATTTCTTTCTAAGGCAATTATTTCTGTTTTGATGGGGAAATACACATCATTTTTTTCTAGAATACTCCTAAATAATACTTATCTATTCATCTATGTATCTTCTGTGTAGCTCTTGGTTATATAATCAGCAAAATTTTCTCTTCCTTCTTCCAAAGACTCCCATTTTATAATCTCCACCTTCGTTTTCTTTTTTACTTTCGGAATAAATTCCAGTTTGCGCTACATTCTCAGCTCCCTTAGATATTCAACATGAAGTCAAAATGTCCGTAAAGCCATTTTACATCTTCCTCTCAACAAAAGGCAACCAAATGCCTGGAACAGTATAACAAGTTACTATTAATTTAACTCAGCACTACAAAAACAGTAACATCAATTCAGTAGTTGCCAAACGTGTGCTGAATGGGAACCCGTGAGCTCAACTGACCACCACAGATGCAAATGAAGATAAGCTCTGTTTTTAAACCTGATTACAGAAGAATTACAACTATAAACGATGCTTTGAAAGTTCAGTAAGGAGGCTGCTCATAAAACACAATCTGAAACTGTTAACTGCAGACTTCTTGATATGAGTCATGTTAGCTTTTTTCCTACCCCATAATCACAGAATACTCGCTTCTGCAGGGCAATCCTACTGCTCTCCCCAAGCCACCTTCTATGCTGGCTGAGGTGGGAACACTCAAACAAGGCAATGCAATGTGCAGCTGCTCTTGGGCTCTGCCTCCCAGCTGAGGCCTGCAATCAAAGGTATTCTGCTAAAAAACAAAACAAAATATTCCTGAACAGTAGTTACATATTAATATTTAATTACCACTGTACCAAACATACAATGCCTAGCAATATAGCACTGTTAATTTTTGTTTTCATTTGGTTTGGTTGTTGAGACTAAAGCAAGGGAAACATTGGAAAGGGTAGAAACAAATAGAAGGTAGCTAAAATACTGCAAAACTTCAAATGATGGTGAATAAGGATGTGAAATGTCAGCCATGACAGAGAAATGCCAGGCAGTAAGATAAGCAAAGTGTCCCCAGCTAGGCATTCAAATGATCCTGCATCTAATCTGAAAAGCTTGAACTGAAATATAATAGCAAAGAAAAAAAAATAATAATAAAAGGAGGATTGGCTGGTTATCAACTAAGCTAGGTGGTATGCTAAGCGAGTGACATATAGGTCTTTCTGTTACTTTAAAAATATTTCCTCTAAACATTGTTAAATAATTTTTGGAATATTAAAGATTTATTATTAGTTATAAACTCCTGATTACATCTCTACCCAGTGGGATATCGACTTTAAATTGCACCTACAACAAGTTGTGGTGAATAAAAGCCTATGCAACTATTTATTTATCTGCTCTTAGAATTACGTATTAGAAAAACTGACTTCAAGTCCTTACCAGGATAAACAAAGGACAATTTGAGATTGAAAGTTTATTCTGCGTGTCTCATTGAATATGGTGGAAGTTTAGCTCATGCAGCTTGCAAGCAATGTAGAGAAACAGCCTGAAAGTTATGCATAGTGTGAGGAAAATCTGAAGTTTTGTAAATTTGCAGAGCTTTTTTGTTAATCAGGATTTACATGTTCTGCATATCACTCACACCTGCACCTGCTTTTACTAATGTCTCTTTCAAAATAAAAAGACCTGTTGTTTTTGAACAATTCTTTAAAAAAAAAAAAAAAAAAAGAAAATCAGTATCTACAAATATGAGAGAAATTATTTTTCAATGTTGAGTAGCCTACTCATATGGAGTAAAGAACTTATCCAAAATAAGCAGTAGAAAGAAGCATTCATAAATATTCAGTATCTCTTGCCCCTTTTTCTTTTATGCTTTTCACATATTTAATTCATCCAGTTTCTGTAGTAAGTGTCTTTCACTCTGTTCCTCCCTTCAGTTTCAAAATGCAAAAGTGAAAATGCTGCAAAATGAGTCATTTGCCACATCCCAAGCACAGTGACAAAGTTTGTATCAATGCAAAACATGAAGAACCTTTAATACTTAGGTACAGGGAAATCATACAGGTGTCAAAAAGTAAGTCACTTAACTCCTGTTATACAGACTGAGGAAAATATATGTTTTTGTATTAGTGAAAGCTGGCAAAGCCATGCAAACATTTCTTCAGCAAACATTTTTGTATATAGAAATTGTATATAGAATGCAAAGAAGGAAAAAAGTTGCCCAAGTCTAATCAAAAATCAATTTGAAGTTTTTGATGGGAGAAAGTGGACAACAGTTTTAGTCTATCACTTCATAACAGGCCTCGTGACTTTAAGCTTTCAAATATGACAAAATTATTTTTGTGTCAAAATTTAAAAAGCTGTGTTTGCCCTTTTACAAGGACTTTTCATCCACTTTGCTACCAGATTAATGAAAATCTCTGTCGGAGACTACACTAAAAATATTATTTTCCAACTAATTCATTAAGAAGAAAAAGTATCAAAACAATAATGATTACTTCAAGACCTTGAAGAACATGTAAAGTGAAACATAATTTTAAAAAAATAGTACGATTATAAAGCACAGGGCTAAGATGCCAGCTGATTACCTTAGATGTATGGAAAGATTCCGTAAATATGCTAAAACACAAAATGAAAGGAAATTACTGGTTAACTGTTTCACAGGCAAAGCAAGTGACTGATGATAAAGAAGTTGACACATCAAAAAGCTTTATTCTTTACACATAAGGTTCATTGTAACCATATCCTACCAAGTAAACCAGAGTGTCAGCCTTATTAGGGAAACGCTAGACTAATAAACATTTAAATAAATTATACACATTGTAATTTGCAAAGCTTGATTAAATTCAGTTTTGGGGACACAGAGAAGCAGCTGAAACAGTCTCAAACTTCAATGATTTTTTCTAAAACTCACAGTGGAATAGCAAATGTCCAAGGGGACTGGAGAAGGATAATCATGATACTACCTTTAAGAAGGAGGGAAGGAAAAGACTGGGGAATTAGGGACAGCCTAAATTTGAATCCTGGAAGGATTCTGGAACACATTACTGAGCAATTTATAAGCACCTTAGGTATAATAAGATGATAAAAAACAGATGATGTGGATTTGTCAAGAAAAAACATTGTATCAAACCAGTACAATTTATTTCTTTGACAGAGTTGCAAGCTAATGGATAACAGGGAACCAATTGATGTGATATACATTAACATTACTATTTTTTCGAATATTCTCTATGGCAATCTCATAAATACTGTATGGAGGTCTGGTCTGGATTATTTCCCCTTAACAGAGGAAATACTGGTTGAAAAAGTTCCCATAGAAAAGTTTTCAGTGGTTCTATGTCAAATTGATAGAGAATTCTGAACAGCAGAAAAAAAACTATTTCTAGTCAATATTTTCATTGATGATTGACTGATAAGTGATATAGAATGTGAAGGAGATGGAAAGCAGAAAACAAAATTTGCAGATTACAAAGATGAAAAGTGTTGCAAACATTTTCAATTCACCTGTGTTTCCAGGATAATTTTTAACAATCGCAAAAATTATTCAAAATCAGAAGCTAACATCTATAAAGACAGAGGGCAACATTGTACTTGGGATAAAGAAATCCAGTGTGCCAGTTTCTCATATGAATTTAGAAATATCTCTCCAAACTTGGTAGTGTAGAAAAGAAGAAAGTTAACCATAAACTGATTAAGGAGTTAACAATGGAAAACACAAGATAAAATTGTGAAATTCATCTTCAAATACTTTAACTGGATTTTTTTATGCAACATGTGGGTAATTATTCCACTTTATTTACTGTCACAAGTCCTCTGATAGAAAGAACATGTCCTGTTTAAAATACTGACCTGAACAAGGATTTACAGCAATTTAAAAGGAGAGAAGAAATATAAACAAGTTTAGAAAAGGTGTGATCTGAGATTTAAAGCCCTAAAAAGGTTGACCTCTTTTGACCTCTTCTAGAAAAAATTAGAAGAGGTTAAATACAATTTTTCAATATTTAGGTTTTTGTTAGTCAACCATTGGCTATGTTCAATCATAAAGAGAAAGAAATGTTACCACTATTTGAATACAGATTCAGCTTAAATGTTAAGGACAATTTATGGGACAGGAGAGGTACCTGAATTGAAATCTCCTACAAACACATAGTCCCAACTCCATATACATTTTATGTATGAGACCGCGGTGCTATTTTTCAACATGAAAGTACATATCTAATCACACATCCCTGTTTCCTATAGCCTCATCCATCTGTTGAGAGAATGAATAAAGTAGCATTAGTATTGACAAGAATGGAAGCCTTCAGCAGATGTATGAACAAATTTAGTAGAATATCTAAAAAATTACTGATGTACTTGGGAGAAAAAGAATAAACTAAAGCTGTATCATGTATGTGTTGACTCAAATTTATTAATATTGCCAGTTTGAAGCAGATCAGGATCTATCAAAAAAGGCAAGTTTGGTAAATACAGACAGTATCATGAAAAGGTCAAACCTAGCGTTCAGTAAACCTAAGGGCTGCTAAAGGTGGCATTTGTAAGTCAAATTAATACAGATCTACAGCTGAAAAATCTCTCTTTAATACTCAATATATCTTTAGGCAAATATTCATTCTGTCTTTCCTAAGCTGCTCACATCTCTGTTTCTCCCATTCAATTGTTTCTTAACATCTGTTATTTAAAAGGTTCTATAAAGTGACACCAAGTAGTCCACCTAAACACAGCCTAATACGGAACAGGTTGGTGAGCAAGGGAATCTTTTTGATGCTTTTCCTGTTTCTAGCAGAGGAAATATTCCTTCCATTCTTAGGGAAAATTTTCCCAGCTACAATTTTTAATGTTGACATGTGTATATGTATGTGTATATATACATGTATACACATATATATCAGCATGTAAGTACAAAACAGTTAACAAAACTGCTGTGTCTGTCTCCATCTCTGGAGAATCATATATCACATTCTATGCACTTTCATGATTTAGTGGCAATTCTTTGTATCTTATTTTCACTTCACACTCTACAAACTTAGTTACAGTTCTAGTAGCCAAAGAGATCTCTCAAAACTAAGAGAAAATAGCTTCCATTTCAAAGCATGATTTTCCAAATACAGCTACCCACAGTTAAATACCAAAGTAACTGGTCTAATTTTAGAAACAGTTCCTTTATCTTCAGTGAATTGTAATGTGACTGCTGCCTCTTATAACACTTCTTTACCATCACGTTCACCATGACAGATGTGGGTCATTAGAACCAGGAATTAACTATATGCAGAAGGGATTGGGAACAGGCTGGTTTTGATGGAAAATCTACAAACAACCAGAACTTGGGGGTCAGGTAATGTTGTATAAAAATTACTTTCTGCTAGTAAAAACAGAACTGTAGGAGGCAATTATCTGACGATAAAAAACTCTATGCTTCTTGATTGGACTAACATATGGACTCCGTGAGTTTCCTGGACCCAGAAAACAGTAAAACTGTGACCCTGATAGAGTCTGACATCAGTCATCATAGGTGGTGTGGAAAACATTCACCAAATGGAAGAACAAATCCAAAGTTTTAATCCCAAAGGATAACAGAAAATCTTTGCTCCTTGCAGACATGATTGCCAAAGTGCATTCTTATGGAAAAAAAAAAAAAAAAAGTCTACATAAGAGGTCCACAAATGTCTTTCATGTATTAAACAGTTGTAGATCTCGAAAGCGAAATGATATGCCCCTAAACACAAGCAGAATTTGTGTTAAAGAATAGCCTTAAAATATTATGTTGAAGGGTTGCTTGCAGAAATCAAAGGTTTTGGTTCAGCAAAGAACATGTGGGCTGCTCTATCCAGAACGTGCTGCTTGCCATGGCAGTGCCTGCATTCTACTAGCAACTACTGTGCACATGCACCATTTTGCATTTCAGCAGCAGCAAGTTTTCCCAGTCACCATGGATTCCACAGAAAAACAGGACTTTGGGAACTGTTATTTCATTGCAGTATTTGAGTTAAGACAAAATTATTTTGCAAAAATGGAGGACAAAGCAGACTAATAAACAGAACTGTGAGAAGAAATTATCTCAGGTAAAGAGACCTGAAAGAAAGTCATCAGTTACAACCTGATACTTTTCCCCTTTTCTCCAATCCCTTTTTTCTCTTTCCTTCTTGCAATAAGCTTTGTAAAAGTGTTTGCTTTGATGCTACATAACTGAATGTAAAGAAGTGCAACTTAAAAAAAAAAATTAAAAATAGTATACAGAATTTTCATTGCTGTTTTATTGCTACTTGGCAGACCTGGTACCTTTACCATTAACATACAGAGGAAATCACCTTCAATGTCTGAAAACACAAGCATTTACACACAAATGAGAGTGTTTCACCTGCAAACACATGCAAGAAACCACCAGAAATTGCATCACCACACAGAAATCTGTAAGGAGATATTTAATTAATCTTTATTGATTTGATCATTATGACAGAAAAATAATGGCCAGTTAATCAGTGGTGTTTGCTAATCCTTGAAAGCCTTAGCTGCTAAAATGTTCATTTACTGCTGTTTCAATGTCTAAAAAGAGTAAAATAATTTTCATGTACAAGCTGGTTTTTTTTCTGTGTTTAGAATAAGTCTGCGAGAGTTCTTCACTATTATACCACATCCGTAAAAGATAAGCCAACAACAATTTCACATTTATAACACAAGCAATTATTAGTCTAGGTCTTGCTGTCAGATTGTATTTAAATTGATTCCAGCTGTTTATAGGAAAGGGACAGGCAGGTGCTAGAGCTGTGCACCTCTGTTTCTGGTAGTAAACATAGTCATGATTTGACAGCAACACTCATCATAATCTTTCCTGCCCTGCTGTCACACATACATACACATTGCTAGCAACAAACCCTTATGTAACAGAAAACTGAATATGATGCAAGTTGTGACTTGTGGGGAGCGTAAAACGATTCTTCCTGGAATTAGGAGATACCACAGCCTAAAGGCTGACATTTAACAGATGTGTATCTGCATGGCGAGCCAGTCCAAAATCCTTGATCAAAATAAGTACATCTTAAAAATTAACTGCTTTTTAAAAATTCTTTAGACTCCTGACTAGTTGCAGCACTCCAATTCACAAACAAATCTCCTGTTATAGAAACTGCTTTATAGTGTATTTCTCATAAAAGTATTGACTGGAAAACTGAAGCCTTTTAGTGCAATAATATATATGCTGTGTTACAGATGGATCCAAAATTGATTGTTTTTCTGTTGGAAGATATGTCTGTTTCCCAAAGTTTTTTTTGTTTCATCCACTGCTGTGATAGATGCCTGCAGCACGGTAATCTATATTCTCCTCTTCAGTGCTTAACTCCTTCTGTACCACTCACAGTCTCTGACATCAAGAAATCCATACCACAAGGCTCGGAGATGAGAAATTTATTTCAGGAAAGCTGCACTCTCGCATTTTTATAGGACAAGAGAGGGTATATAGAGAGCTGTGCTCCTAATAAAGGGCATTTTCACAGTCAAAATGCATTGCTTCTATTACTAGTA
Organism: Lagopus leucura; assembly: GCF_019238085.1. Lineage (NCBI taxonomy): Eukaryota > Metazoa > Chordata > Aves > Galliformes > Phasianidae > Lagopus > Lagopus leucura. Next base: position 42,218,335 of record NW_024962264.1, read on the forward strand.
ATCTGAATTTGAGCTGGTTGATTGTTATATGTGAACAGCTTCACTACATTTTCCTATGTCTCAATACGCTATTTAAACACAAATACATTTTCTTCTGTTAACCAACTCTGAAAGCAGTCAAAAATATTCCTTTCTATTCGGACTGCTTTTTCTTTCTGCCAAATGAAAAACAAATCGGTTGCAAACATGTCTCCTTATTCAGCTAGCTCAATGCCTGCAACCAGCAGGCAGAAATGTGCTGACAGAAACACGAGAGCCACCAACCCACAGCCCAGCTCTGTTCTGCATGTCTACACCCTGATGGGCCAGGCCATTTCGATATTTTATTACCTGCTTTTACAGTGTCTTTACATTTGTTCTGAAGCTTGCAACTCTGAAACGTGGTACATATCGAGGTACACCAGGTTACTGAACTTTTAGTACAGTAGAAACAAATATGACTTACTGCAATAGTTTAATTGTCATTTAAAACAAATTCCTATATTTTAAGTGGTTTAACAAACAAGTAGCAGGTGTTTTCCCTGCAGAGGAGAGTAGATAGCAGCCAGTTTCTCCAGAAGCTGTAATGCCAGCAATAAAGTTATTTTAGGAAAAAATTATGAAGTTTATTGAATCTGTTATGTTTTACTTTAACACGCGGAGAACACGCATTACTCTGCGCTCCTGAAGAGGTATTTACATCTATAATGCTAATCTGTTGTTTGCTTAATAATGGATCAAATCCAGCACAAACAGCGAAATAACATCACAGGAAGCATTCTCATTCTACTCAATAGCCTATATAGTATAGCCACTGAGGGAATACCAAAAAGGGGTAAATGTCTCAAACCACACAAGGCACTCTGGTACTGCTGCCAACAGAAGCATGATCTGCAGTTCCCAAGCAGCAGTGATGTCTGGAAAACTGGGCTAGAGCAAACAGAGACACTGTGCATGGATATCTTTATCTCAGAGCACTTAATGACAGGAAATAGTCATTAGAAATGTATGTTTTATATAAGCTAGGATCTTGCATCAGCGTAGTTTGAAATTACTTATATAGGGATGACTGAAGATCTGGTTTCAGGAGCCAGATTTTCTCTGGGGAGGACAGAGGTTGTGGATTTTAGGCAGTGGGTGTCTGACTGCAAAATATATACAAAGTACTTGCATCCAGAAGACTTTACCATAAACAGCAGATAAATGCCATTGGATTTCTGTTGCACTAAAATACCATCTACATATACTTTTTCCCATTTCTACAGGTCTGCTTTTCACAGCATTAACATCCAAAGCTTCTTTTTCTGTGATGCACAATTGCATTACAGATTTACAAGCATTAGCACAAAATGAGAATGCAAAATGTCAGGCAGTTTATGCAAAAATATCTAGAATAACACAAATATTATTTCTCAGCTGAGGATATAGCTACTGTACCGGTGTTACATTTTAATCAAAAAACAGTTTTGAAGTGACTCACTTCACAGTAAGTGTATAACAAATATCATTTCTTAACTAATGGTAGAGGCAACCATAGTGATACATTTGACTGTTTTACATAAAAGTGCAGTCATAACACTAAAATATTGTAATACCTACCCATTTAGTACTTTGTCTGCCTTCTTTGCTACATACCATAACAACATGGAGCTTTATATCTAGGCAGTGAGAACGAAACTGACACCTTTCAGCTTAAAGAAAAAAAGCCTCGAGATGAAGGATTCAATCAGCTTCCACTGTTTGTACAGTTACAACACAAAGCAGAATGAACTATGCACATCTGAACTAGTGGCAAGGATTTAAACACATTTCAGTGAAGTCCCACCCTCTAGGACTGAAGTTCTGCCATAGAAGCACTGTATGTAGGACAGAGCCTTTCCCTCCTCTTTCTGAAGCGTGAAATCTTCAAGGAGCAACTTTAAAGGTTTAAATTCTGTCTTTAAAATCAATATTAGAAAACCAGAACCAGATAATTTTGCATTTCTGTTTTCACCCTAATGCAAAGAGAACCCATTCTGAAGGGAAAAATGCAAGCCTGAGCTTTCTTGGTAATAAATATCCTTGTCAGCAGGAGAGGGAGTAGAGCACATTCATCAACAATCAGCTCCATTTAACCTGTGGGCCCGTATGGTAGGGAGAAGACACAGTCAATTCACTCTTTTAATTTAAGTAATTAATACTTCTGAAAACAAAATATGATCTTTACACCTTTTTAAGATAAGAATTACTCCAACATGAGGGACAAGAACCCTTCAACTTTACTCTGTACCAGTAGAGCCATATATATCAATATAAAGCAAAGATAGACAATCCCAAGAAAACGTAGAGAAAAGGCAGAAGAACTATTTAAGTGTCTTAAATGTTACAGATCACAAGACGCTTGTGGCTTTGATATTTTTCTTACCTACAAATACATAAAATATTTCCTAATGAATCTCCTTGTGTTTTTTTGTACATTGTAAGACAGTTTCCTAATGTAATCTGATCTGTTACTATACAATTTACAAAAAACCCATATCTTTAATAAATAAAACCAACTATCTATCATTTTATTGACCTCACAAAGGTGTTATGGGATATACTTTATTATTAACACTATTATTAACTATGTAATATTTGTAATGTAATATTACATTGCAAGGAAACTGAGGTAAGCTGAGGAGTACACAAGTGGATGCCCATGCTCTACAATTTAAAAGAAAATAAAAATGATGCTTAATTAACAAATGTGCATGCCTTTTCTGTAATATATGAAATACTTAGGTCATTTTTCCCCAACTCAGAGCAAAGGCTTTTATTTCAAGATGGCTGTGAGAGCTGTTTCTCTCATCCTTCCGTTTTGTTATTCTATTTCTTACTGTTAACTTTTTTCACTCTCTTTTTTATTGTCTTTAGTTGTCCCCATGGGAGCTAAGCTGTAGTGAGCTTTATACTTTGCCTAGAGGGCAGAGAGATTTGTGGTCAATCTTATCTATTCTGATAATGATTTCCAAAGCTTTGGCTGTGTTGCTGAGGAGGCCTTCTCTTCTGCCCTCTCAGGCTTCACCCTTGAGGTTGACAGCTTCATAATTCCTGAGGAACACAGCTGTCAGGAGAGGTTGCAGTCACAAAAAGAGATTCTCCAAGGTAACATGTACCAATTCTGTGAAGGACTTTGAAGATTAACACCATGACCTTGAATTTAACATAGCATTCTGCAAGGAGTCAGAATCGTGAGTCGAGTATCAATATGATGTGCCCTAATGGGCTGGCATTTGGAAAGAAGCACAATGTTGCTTTCTGAATCACTGGAAAAAATCTTCCGTCTTTGTAAAAAATGTGCATTCACAGATCAGAGGTTGCATTGTGCCTAAGAGCTCCAGTTCCAGTGTAGCACACCATTTACTCACATTCTAATATAAGTATGTAGGTTTTTCCAAAAGTAATGCCTCTTATTTATTTCCACAGAAACCACAACAGATAAAAAGAGTATAGTAACACTGTTTGATAGAGCAACCAAACACTATTGTTCAACAGTCAGCACCAGTGGATTTGCATTTTGGTGAGCAATGAATGAGAGCCTCTATGCCATGCTTGTAATAATCTACACCAGTGGAGGTGACACACTGTCACTGTCACCACTGTTGAAAAACACTACGTACTGCCTCACTGCCCTCACATTCTCTGTTTGTTGGTCTCCACAAAAATTCAGCAAGCATCACTGAATATCAATGTATGCAATTTTTTCTGCATGGAGGAATTAAATTGCACACTTATGCTTCGTATACACTTATTTGTCAGACACCATTTTGTCAGACTGTCCCCTTGCTGCCATTTGTCACACAGCAACAAAATGCAATGGAGTATTGTCAGGATGTTTCAAACGCTACTGCCATACCACCAACATCCACTCTGATGTTCTAGGCCAATATAATAAAATAGACGGCATTACTTTCAGAGCAGCCCTCATATTATCACCAGTGGCCTTGCACTTAAAGGTAAGCATATGCCCAGAAACGCTGCTGGACTAGGACAGTACTCAATATTTTTGATGATTCAAGAAGGCAGAGGGAGAGAGGACAGGTTTCTTCTTTGATCAACAACTTCTGATTGGCTATAGGTGAAATATATGTATTTTTCTTTCTGCCATGAGCTACGCATGCAGCAGTTTGAGACTAAAATATTAATTTCCTACTTTGCAGACCAGTTCATTTTGCAGAGGACATACTGGGTCCTATTCTTACCAGCCCTCCATTTGACATGCTTGCATTCAGCTGAAGGCAGATGTGAATATGGAGACCAGCAGGAAGCCAGATAGTTGGCAGAAGCGAGTCAGATGTAAAAGTTTAGTCCCGCAGAAAAGACAGCTGCTACACCAGTCAATTCATCACCTACATGTAACGACAGCTTTAGCCTCAGCATTTTAAGTAATCACAACAAAGCACCAGGAAAGAAATAATACCACAGCAAAGGTAACAAGAGAACAGAAATATTACGATTTTTTTTAAATCTGTTTTTTTCTCTCAAGGTTGGGCGTCCAATCTTGAAATGATCTTCTTCATTCCACAACACAACCAAGCCTTGACTTCAAACTGAATTTAAGCAAGCCAGGAGCTAACCAGTGCAGTTACTTGTCTTGGGTAGAGGCCAGTAGCAATAGCCATGGGGAAGAGCATATAAAGGGGAGCTACAGAACAAACTTCTCCCTTTGTGCAATTCTACCTTCCAGCAATCACAATTTGAAGATTATGGGAGCTGAATTCAATTCAACGGTTGTTTAAAATATATTTCTTTAATGAATTTGTGTGATCTCTTTTTAAATACATTTCTTCTTCCTGATGTTCTAATCTAGCACATTGCAAAACTGAGCTATGGCTCATATGCATAGTAAATTGCTTTTATCATACGCACTTATCTTTGCTCATGAGCCTGTCTCCACAGAATATAATACAATATTCCAAACTTCTCTGAATATCCAAAAGACTCACTAAGAGAAAATCAATTATCAAGGAAAATTTTCTTTCCTTACACATTTCCCTTTTCCAAGGAATGTACAATTCTAGCCTTCACAGAACACGACAGAAGATATTGTTTTAAAATGTAGAACAACAAATATATCTAAGTAGAGCACAGTAATCTAAGTAGCTACGTAATGAGTCAGATCTAAAAAGAGTGTGGAATGCCTAATGCAAAGTTCAAATATGCAGTTAACCTGAGGATGCATATATGAACCCATGGAGGAACCTTGGTTCCTGTTTCTCCATGTGCACAGAAACCAATATCAACACTCTAAACTTTTCTATTTAGATCATATAGGATTCTGAATTATTCTTTTTATTTTTTTTTACTTTTTTTTTTTATATTATTTCCTTTAAGAAAATTGCACTAAGAAAATATTCTTAGTGTGAAAATAACCTTCAGTGCTAAACTAGAGACGTATTACACACCTTAGTGACAGTAGAAAAACTTCTCAGACAGAAGATTAATAATAGCAACAACTAATCTTCCATATACTCAAGAAAACCCAGAAAGATTATATTTTAAAAAATAGATGATGCAGAATTACTCTCACTGTATACATAGGAATATTGTTACCTGGATTACCTACTTTATCTCATTAGAGGACAAAATTTTCTTTCATTCTTAGCTAGCTCATTAAGTCAAGTAATTTTTTGAAGAAGAAATTTTTATCAGGCATCTTTAACCAAGGTATTGTCATGTCAATTAGACATTAGTCAGTCTTCCAGCAGATCTTGTGATGTAAGCTATTGCAGATTACTAGGAGACCGTGCCCATTGCCCAGCTTGAGCTGTTGATCACAAGAGCTAGGTGACTTGACTACCACAATACTAACCAGGAATACTGATTACACAACTTCTTTGTCAATTGCACATGTTGCACACCATCTCAAACCAGTCTGTGAACTACTTAAAGTCAATCATACATCATTTTACATATTTTGCATACTTTTAACATAATAGGAGCCAGATCTACATTGTAGCGTTCGGTATGCATCATAGCAAGAATACTAAAAATAAAAATACTGTAAGATATCTGTAGAACAATGCATATATTTTTGCTCCCTGCTGTGCACAAAGACTATTTTACAACCTTACGTAGACTTTAGCTAAAATCAGTAAAACAAGCTATGATAACATTCCTTAAAATATCCTAATCTACTGTGATTCCCTTTGTCCACACACCAGTGCAGCTTCTCAATCCTGTTTGCTGAGGTATCAACTCCACTGCCTTTTGCAGAAAGACTGGAGATCTGACCTATTCCTTTAGAAGAACCTCAGCATCATTCCGCCGTTCACTGAGACCCACCTAATCTCACTTCAAAGTTCTCATCAACATTTCTCACCTCACTCTGGTCCACCTCTCTAATACCCACCGCCCCAAAGACCTTAGGCAGGAAAACAGGCTATTGAGAATACCAAAGATTTTTGTGCTTCAAGGCTTACCCATGCAAAAGAGGGAGTATATTAGGCAGTCATTGGTGTGGTTTGTGTTCAGAAAATATGAGGGAGTTGTTTATAGAAGCATTTTCTCCTGCAGCACAGATAAATGGCTGTTTCCTCACAAAGGTTTTGTGAAACACCCAGCAAATATTTTACAAGCTAACAAAAGCACTTAAGTTTCCCTAGGTTGTTCCCTACCTCTAACAAAACTGTCTAGCCAATTCATTTACAGATCATATACCATTTAGTTGCTTTCACCTTCTAATCCTGAAATTTGAATATTAATCTCCAAGCAAATTCAAAGCAGAAATAACATATTTTGAAATTTGTTCTCCAAGATGTCACCCTGCTAATCTCAAAGGATTGGCATAGCAATTTTACCACATTTTCTAAAAAATCCATACAGATTTAAGGTCAAGTTCTGGATTTAATTGAAGTAACCTTTTGTACAATCTAGCTTTAATGAAGTGCAATGAAGTTAAAGTCCATAGGGGCCATTAATCTGAAACACTCCATTAAAACAACTACAAGGGGAGTTTTTAATAAACAGTGTGAACTAATGCCCATGTGGAAAGGTAATTGAGAGAGAACTGGTGTCTGGGCCAGATTGTTATTAAATCCTTATCACAGGTAAAGCTGAAACCCCAAATGGCAAGCTGCCATGTGATTTATGGTGCCCTTCCCTTCCCAGCCTTAAAGAAAAGGCTATGTTTAATAATAAAAAAATCCTGTGACTAAGCTATAAAATAACCCAGCAATTACTTAGAATAATTTATACAGTGCAATACTCTGACCTTGCTCTAAGCATAAAGTCTACAAAATAACTTCTGTAATAAAACTGTGAACTACTAAAAGGACTAAGGGTTTAACCATTTTCATTGTGTAGAACCTGAGGGTAATATAAATACATGCTACATTTCTAATAGGAAAGTTTACAAAAAATCAGAACTTTTTAATCTTCAACAAAGCTGTTCTGAAGTCTGATAGGGTTTTGCCACATCACAGGAATGGCTACTGTCATATTTCACAACACTGTAGCAAGGCACTAAGTCCACTTTCTGACACAGTACACACTTGTCACCTGAGCTCTGTGCAAGTCCAGTCCTCTAGGAAACAACACAGAGGGACAGAAGCCTGCAGCAGTGCTCAGCTTGGTCACAGCAATACAGCCTGCGCTTCAGAGTACCAAGAAAACACTGTGATTAAGCTCTTGAAAGCTATATACAGATACTCACTCTGATTTTTTAAAGTGGTTTTTGCCTAAAATCCACAAACAAACTTATCTGGATGCACAAACGTTTTAATAAAATACTATTATTATTGTCAGCATAAAAAAAAATAAAATGTCTGTTAAAGTCTTTTCCAAGAAAAGATTCAAAATTAGAGATGATTAGCAAATTAAAAGTGATAAAAAGCAGGGATATCAAGGAATAAAGAGGGAAACTCAAAAAACATCACATTTGAAAGACTTTTGTGCTTTTGAAGTGTTGTTCAGATCATACTATTTAATTTTTAATTTTATGTGTATCTTATCTTTTTATGTCTTTGAATTTTGCTTCATTTTATTTATTTGTTCTGTATTTTATTGTTTCATATGCCTTGTTTCAGTTTCCCTTTATTTCATCTGATTAGGAAAGGACAAATAATTTGGCTCATATCCGAAGAACACAGTTCTTTAAACTCAGGACTTTAAAACCTGCCCCCCAAAAGATCTTAAGTACAGAAAGGAATTAGACAGGGTAATGATGCTGGCCAAAAGTGCTTAAGGAGAAGAAGCAAAGGTTACTTAGAGACCAGGGAGGTGTTCTTCCCCTATTAAGGCCATAATAAAAGACATGGAAACACTCAAAAATGTAGCATGCCAAAGGCAGAGCACAGAGGGTAAAAAAGGATGACTGTCACATGAGAAGACACTTCTGGATTAAAACTGCGTAACTACATTTAACAACACTGCAAAATCATTTTCTGTGAAAACAGAAAACAGTCTGAAAAGCATGGCATCATACAGTTAACTCCAATTGCATCTATTACACCCCTGACAGTCCATATGCCTTTTTCTGTGCTTTAAATGTGTGCATTTTCTGTCTAAATGACAGGACTGGGCTGTGTTTTGTGACTAGGCATACAGTAAGCAGAGGATTGCTACAATGTAAGTTTGATGAGGTCAACTCTAATCAAGAGCAGATCACTTCAGTGAAAAAGAAAAGCAACTGCTTTTATTTCCAGTCTGGCAGTAATCCAGGTTACAGCAGATATCATCCAGGAGGATCTAGGCTATGCATAGCATAACTGAAAGATGGAAATTGTCAACAGGTTTGTATCACTCAGGACAAACAGCTGCCATCCTGATTAATTGGATCTGGATTAATTTGGCAATGAGCCTACTTGTGCACTCAGCTCCATGTCAGCTGTGTTTTCACCATTACAGCTGCATTGAAGAGGTGCTTGGCAAAGTGGTGCCTGTGATTTCAGAAAAGAAGTAAGAACACCGAGAAGGCCAATTGTAACATCCGGGTTAAACTACTCAAAAAACATATGCCTGTCAACTTATTCACAAGAGCCAGTCCATTTCCAGTAGCTTAACATGTGCTATCTTTTCTGACTTTTCCCCAAAACACATTTTAACACTCTATCATGGAAAGAAATAAGATTCTTTCATAGAAGTTTATCTTGTTACGAGGGTGCGTGTGTATGTTACAAATGCTATAAGCAAATCTGCACTTGTTTCTGTTTGTTGGCACCTGAAAAATACAGTCAATAAATACACCAAATGGAAACTCTGGGTTGTTACCAGTGTAATTTTACACTTCCTCATAAGGGGGTGAGAGATTCCCATGTCTTTGTGCTTTATTTTAAAAACAGAAACATCATTCAGTTAGGTCTTGGCAAGTGGAAAACTGTCATTTTAATACAGGCACAAGTGAAAGCTCTGTTTAAAAGCCCTGGAAAGCAGTGAACTTCCGCACCTGACTAAAGTTTAATACATTACTTTAGAACATTACTGAATAAGGATGAATTGAAATATGTGGCTTTGCTGAACTGCGGCCTGGAAAAGAATATTTTCAGCTCCTGCCTTATGATTTTTCCAATGCTGAATCTAAAGCACAATAAAGCCATTCCAAACAATTAAATGTGCTTAACTGTACTGGTCTCATTCCTCCACCAGCTGGTGCTTATATTTCAATGGAGCCACTCCACAATTTGCACAAGCTCATTTGAATAAGAAGATTCCCACTCTGCAAAGCATAGGGAAAAAAAACCCTATTGATGTCTTTATACGTGACTGAGCTATATTTCATAGGGAAATACCCCACAGAATAGGGATCTTTGGTCAACATAGTTGACCAAAATTTGACCATAGTTGACTCAAAAGTTGCTTAGAGAAAATGCTGCCTCAAAGTTTTTTCTTGTAATTTCAGAAAATATTAATTTTTTTAAAAAAGAAAACAACCTTCAGTTACTTACAAGTTTTAAGAGACTGACACAAAAAGTTTCAATTCATTTAGACTTGAGGATTTCAGTGTGGAATTCCAAGCTTGTATTTTGGAATGGAAAACCAGAATTCTCTGCCAAATCGGAAATTCATTTGTTCCTTAGCATGGCCTCCTCACTACATGTTGTCCTTACACACTTATTACTTCCCCCCTGTGATTCCACAGAACCTCTCCAGCACTGACACAACTCCACTTGGTGATGGCCAGGTGACCAGCTAGTCCCTGTGCTGCTGTCTGAAAACGTATCTGAGGAAAAAGAGTTACTTTCTCTTCAGAGGTGGAAGACATGTTTGGGATAGTGTCAGGAAGCTGGCCTTATGTTGCTTTACTACTGGAATACTATCCCTTCCAGCACCATTTCCTTGAGGAGCAATTATCAATCAAATAAAATCTGACTGTTGTCTTCAAAGGGAAAAACCAAACTATCATCCTAGCTTTGCCTAAACTTATCAACAGGCCTTTCCTGGTGGGTATAAGCAGTATGCTCTGTCTGCGTGGATACACATACACAAAACCCCACTACATCTGTACATCCAAAATATCTTTAAAAACGTGTTTCATAATAGTGTCCATATATATATGCATCCATATGAACAAAATGTACAAACATTTATTTAATCCAGCTTTAAAAAGGTGTGTTACTGCTGAGCTTAAAGCAAACAACAGGCTCCTGAGAAATAACACCTATTCAGAAAAGAACACAGTGACTATCCAGATATCTGCTCTTGCAATTGCATTTCCCCCCGGTACACACAATTTTGAAGATGCAAAATTCACTGCCCCTTAACACAAGGAAAATAACCTAAGTTTCCATTTAAGCCTAGTGGTCAAGAAGCTCCCATGACAGATGAATAGAAAATATATATATATATATATTTTCTATTGTATTTTTATGTATGTTATATAAATATGTATATTTATAATGTATATTTTCTATGTGTATTTATAAATATATATATATATATATATTTATAAATACACATTTTTAAATTCCGTAGGTCCATTTCTGCAGAGAGAGTGGCCTCCCTGAAATGGAGGAGACAAAATACAAAAATAACATTTCATTTTCTGGCAATTTGCAAAATTGTTCTTTTAACCCACTTGCAGAACTCAGAAGTTGTTTTACTCTAGGGGGATGTCCCAGCTGAAGCAAGCCTGCCTCATGCAATTCATTTTCTGCAAGCTGCTTTATGTGAGTGATGGATGTCTTCTACTTTCTCACTGTCGTGTGAAGGAGTTAGATCCTCAGATAAATCCCAACCAAGGATTTCATTGACCTCACAATTTATGCAGTGTAGTTCCAGAAATGTGTGATGTCTGCAAATACATGCTGCCCAGTAATGCATTTTCAGAGTAAAAAAGCAATGAAAACAGTGAAAAGGAAAAAGAAAGCTTTATCTTTACTGCCCTCTTCAGGCTGTATTAACTCAGTTTGTTAAACAACATATTTGTCAATGCACCACTTCCTTAGAGTCTTATTGAAATATTTCACCCTGTGCAGCTCACATAAAAGAAGTTGTTTCCCTTAGGCTGATAATGAAGTGTGAATGTATGGGTATATGAAACTCAAAAAAACCTTTTTGATGGCTTTATTAGGAAAATTATTATATGAAGCTGTCACAGTTGCAAGTATACTTCCTTATAATACTTTTTTTCCATTGCCCGAATCTCTCTGCTTCTTAATTTTAGGTTATATATAATTTTAGGTTATAAATATAATTAATACTCATAACCTTTTCAAATGAAGGTCATCTCATAGTTCTCAGATTATTGCTTACTCTGATCCAGAGGTTGGAAACAAATGGTGAACTACTTATTACTTTGAACTAATTTCTGAGCAATCCATTCACGCAATTTCATTAAAAAAAAAAAAAAAAAAAAAAAAAAGAGATGATTCATGATTTATAGTATTTTAAATGCCATGACTATTTTTATTAATTTTCTTGAAAACCATTATATTTTTACATCCCTGGAGAATTTCAGAAATTGATAACAAAATCTCAATAGCAGCCATACAAGAATGTAACAGCAAACTATCTCCGGCATAAAGCATTGGTCTTAATCTTACTCACAGCACGTAAAGTGAAATCCTGAGTGGTTTGCCTACTGAATTCAACATGGCTGAGATTAAACATCCAGCCTTTACATTTCTTCTGTGAATACAGCCACACCTTCTGAGGTCTCACTAACACTCCAAATGTGTTATCACAGTGTTCAGGTTTATGACTGTAAGCAATAATGTTCTATCTTTTCTGCTCATCTTTCCTTAATTGAACACACATTTATTTTGGCTTTTTTTCCCTGCTATTTCTGGTTAACTGCTTTAATTTTCTTTAAGACTTCCTTTTCTTTCCATCTTATTTTATCTAAACCTCTTACAACATTTCCATATTCCTTTTTTTTTTCCCCCTTCCCTTGTGTCCATCCTTTTCAATACTCTTTCTCTTTAGAAATTCCAGATTTTCATCAAGAAATTCTGTCCTTTTTCCCATGACTATTTTCAGCAAATACAGTACGAGTCTGTTGCTTCTGAAGTCAGTGATGTGGGCAGGATTTGGCCTATTCTAAGGCAACCATGCTCTCTTGATTTCTTTTTTTTTTTTAGTATGAGGTATGAAATGCAGAAGTAAAATATCATATTATCAAATTGTTTGTAACAAGGAAATAGCACACAGAACAAAAGCTTTTCCGATGACTGCAAACACAATTACACAACAATTCAGAGTTTACACCAAGTGAGCATTTGCTTATAAGTATTAAGGCTAAAAGAAAGGCAAAGATTTGACTTGTGTTGCTACATAAGCTTGGGTTTTGTTTATGGCACATCTTAATTAAAATAATAATTCTGACACTATTTGGAGGACAAGAGGATTAGAAGGTCATAGTGAGGGAGGAGTTTGAGAGAGCAAGAAGCTCCTTTATTACTTTGTTCAAGTTTTCCAGCACTTCTCTCTGTATAAACTAGTCTTGTCAGACCAGGACCAGTAAAGTATTGAACTTTAAGGATATAAGCAAGATTAATTAATTGAACCAAGTCCTATAACCCTCTGATTCACTAAAAAGGATTAAAATATAATTATTTTCATATTTGCAAAGACAGCAAGTGCAATTGCATGCAATCAGGTTCCTCAACTCAGATTTTTTGATACTTGTATTTTCACTTGGCCTGTTTTTCACATTGACACATTAAACACTGTGACTGAGGAAGAAAATTAGCAGATGAGGCTGAAACTGTTAAAAAGAAGAAATAGCAGCGAGTTATGTTTGTTATCATGAAGCTCCTTACAAAAAAAAAAATTATCATCCATTATGTATATTACCACATGTGCAAGTGTTTATATATATTTCATAGTCACTGAATTTCTCTTTCGCTGTTTTAATTCAGTTTTCAAGACATGCCAGACAAGCAAAAAAAAATAGGACTTTATTTGATCTGATTAGACTAGAATGGAAAGTTTGATTTCTTTCCAAAGTCTTTTAACATTTGACCTGAAATGTGTCAAAGCAACCTCCATCTCTTTTATTTCTATCAATACCTATCAATATTTCTATCATGTCCCAGTGTCCCAATTTCCAGGCTCACCAACTAGCATGTGTTTCAAGTATATTTTTTCTTTTTGGTTTTTAACTTCCACTGACTAATCTAGTACTCAGAATAATTTTGCATTTGGCTGTAACTTACTTCAATGGAAAGCTAAGAATTTACACGATCAGGAAGGAACATTATCTTCTACAGTTGAAGCATGCAGATCAATATGATATCATCTTTGGCATTGTAGCAGATCACTAATCACCACAGTACTTGCGCCTGCAGTGATGCTAACAGTACTGTGAGCATGTTATACACTAAAAAACACATTTTAGTATACTTCAATTGTAGACTAGTGCTAGATTGTAGGATTCTCCAATACAGATTTTGAAAAACTGAAGGTTTGAAAGGTTGTCTGCTCTTTCTAGCAAATACAGTTTAATTTATCCCTACTACTTTTTTTTTCAAATCATTTTTGTTTAAAAAAAAAAAAAAAAAATCAACTACAGTTTTTAAATACTAGATCAGATATTGTTCACTTTCATTCCGCTTCATGTCAACAAAGTCATCAGCTTTGGCTTAAGACAGTGACATACTAAAAAACACTGCTAAACGTATTTTCAAAACTCTGTAATGAGCTTAGAATTTCTTTCTAAATTTAAGGGGAATGGGTGAGAAAGAGCTGGTAAAGAATAAGTGAATCAGTAATAAGTGTTTAATAACAAATCTCTGGTTTTGATACGTCTTCTTTACGTCAACATTTTGTCTACAAATACTAAGAGACAAATCCTTTTCCTCACAGCAATCTTCAGGCTCAGCAGATGGATGACAAGGCAGGAGTACCACAAGAACAGAATTTGCATTCAGTCCAAGATACAACAGCAAGTCTCAGGGCTGCAGGACAGCTGCCAGCATGGGGCTCTCTGAGGTAGCCAATGCACTCAGGTTCTTCCTTGCCTTAACATCCTTCTCACCAGATTAAAAGGCTGCTGCAGAGCCACGCTTTCTGACACACAACTTTGGAGATCCTGTCCAACCACACAAGGCCCCAGAAGGTCTTGGAGCTTCCTTCCTGGCTCTTAGAGCTACACTAATCAGGAAATTTGGCAGAAAGAGGCAGAAGAAATCTCACTTCATAAAACAAACTAAGTGAACACAAGGGAAAACTTCCTAAGCAGGAAAATCTGCAATTCTCAAAGAAAAGTGTAGTGCTTTTTAGTCAGATAGTACAGAAAAAAAAGAAGAAAAAAAAAAAAGGGAAAACATGTAAGTTCAAAACTCTGTAAAATACTGAGTTATTATTTTGATGAGCACTATATAAACTAATCTGCCTTTAATAACTCCACAAAAGTTGTTGACATCAGAGATTCACCCAATGACTGATACCAGCACATTTAACAAAGAAGAGGAATTGTTTCAGAAGCAGGCAGACATACTTTCATGATGGCTCATAACTCCTTGTTGACACAGACATAAACATGCCACAAGCCCTAAGCTTTAAATTTAAAGACTTTCCTGTTTCTAAGACCATGTCTACATAGTGGTATGTAGAGATACCTGATCTAGCTTCAAATGCATTTATTAGCCAGTTCAACAAGACAGAGCTTAAAGCTGAAATTCTTTGACGGATCCTAAATCTTGAGGACAAGCAGTTGTTTTCTTTTTGGTTTTTCTTTCATTTCTGTGATTTTTGGGAGCCCAAACTACTCTGATAGCAATATATACAACTGAAATCACAAATACAACAGAAGCAAATGTCGTAAACACAGAAATTTTTTGAGCATAAATTACCCTTTCATGTCAACAAACTTTCCATTATTCAACTACAAACTATGTGATTTATTCTTTTCAGACCTAATATGCAGTCCAAAGCAAAAAATACAGCGTACTTAATGTGAAGAAGAAAGTACTTCCCCCACTCTGGTAGCAATGGCACTGTTTGTGAGCTTTTCAACAACAATCACTCCACTATCGGTCATGCCTCTTGAAAAGAAGAGATCAGTGTTTGTCTGCCTTCTGAATATCCTCAGAAGTCTCTATGGTACGCATATAGCTAATATCTGCTCTTTCATCGCAACATTCTGATTTAATATTGTGAGCCACCATAGTGGTATTATCATTGTGTCACATTCTTTACCATTTTTATAAGTCACAGCTGTTTTGTGCAAAAGGTGAAGGTTGATACTTGTGGACTTATCTGTAAGATGGGAAAATACATTGGAAGCATTACTGCCACTTCTAATCCACTGACATTCCTAGGCCTCTTTCCTGTATCACCCTGCTTTTTCACACATCTATCCTCTTTCTCAATTCAACTTTCGGAGAAAAAAATCCACAAAACTCTTCATACTTCAACATTAACAAACCCCTTTTAACACCTCACACCTCTTCATTTTCCACCGCTGCTTTTTCCAACTCAACTAAATGTCAGTGGGAACTTCTTGCTGTACTTACTGGATATGCCTTATTGCATTCTCACTAGATGTGCACTCCTACTAGATATGCTTTGCCGCACTTTTCTGATTGCTTTAAGAATAGACCTTAGCTCAAATGCAACTGATTGTCCAGTGCTTTGAAATAATCAGTCATCATCCCCTCCAAGCACTGTCTTTTCAGGGCCATTGTATTTCCTTGGTCACTCTAGCCAGCTGACTCCACTAACAAGACTATTCTATACACACACAGCGACTCCCAGAGCTCTCTTTGAAAAATTTCACGGTCTGCATTCCAGTTTCTTCACTTAACTTACAGAAATCTCTTCAAATCTAGCTAGCTCCTAGCTGACAACTGAGTCTGATATGCACCTCTCAATGTGTATGCTTATTTTTGACGGTTTTAATTTGAGTCAGGGGAAGATAAAAAATAATGTATTTTTCCTCTAAGATCACATTTTCATTGGAGTTTTTCAAGTCATCATAGGGGAAACAGTCTATTGGTCCATGTCTGTATATATGACACTCTAAAGGACAAGAAATAGAGCAATATTAATTTTCTTACCTCATGTATGCTTTGAGCCATTTGAAAACACAAAGCTATATTCTAAAATAAGGCAAAGGACAGGACAGACAATCTAGGGAACTGTTCAGATCCAAGAGCAAAGATTGGGAAGGAAGTGATTAAACTTACTTAATATTTTAATTAATATGGCTATTACAATTATTCAACCTGCTGGTTTGAATTCACACAGGACATCCTGCTACTTCCCAACATCCTAAAACAGAAATGTCTGTTGTTTCGCTGGTTTCACATCCCCTTTTGCAGGTCCCTTCTGCTGCTACAACTAACACTTCTGACAAGGACTGTTCTAGATTACTCTCTTGTGAAATCCATCTGTCTTATTCCCAAAGAACACTAAGTGCTTTTTGCTTCCGCACAGAGGAAAACACGATAAGTACAATTTCTTCTTTCCTCCTCAGCTACATAAATGATAAAATGATTGAAACACTGTTTTTACTCACATATGCTTTCTGTTCTCACTGAGATCCAACTTTGTCTTGCTGTCTAAATTTAGGTACTCAGGTATCTCTAGACCCAAATAAAAGGATAGACTATGCTTTATATGAGTCAACCCTATGTCTTACCTAATTTTACCTTTAAAATTCTTTGGAGGAGGTATCCTTCTCTAATTTTTGTGAGGCATTTTGGAATGCCAACTATGTCAGTAATAATGAACTAGAAAAGAAACAAATAGCTTTTTCTTCACATTACTGTTATTTCTATGAAGGAACTGAAAGGTTTGTGTTCAGCAGGAAAAGAATCACATTCGTTTAGAACAAGTAAAATTCAGCATCTGGACTACTAACTGCATTGCCTGACTTCTAAATCAATATCCTGTGTGATTTTAGAGAGATTATATTACCCTTCAAATACAATACTACCATCTAACCCTTCCATTACCTTTATTCTGAGTGATAGTGAAGCTATTTATTGACAGCTGACTAGCATGAAGATGCATTAACAGAGATAGCTCTCCTTTGCAGTGGATAGTGCTATTCACGTGGCTTTATACCCAGAAATCCAGTAAAAATATAATCCACTGAAATAAAAACTGTAGAAAAATTCCAATTGAATCAAGAAAGCATAAGTACCACCATCAAAAAGCACGCAAGAAATGCATCTGAAAACTACAGTTTTCTCTTCAGAATGTTCTTCACCTATTAAAACGTACATTATTTCCCCACTTTCAAAGTTACTTTACTACAGAGCACTGAAAGGTGGCTTCATTTCCATATTGAAAAAAAAATACGCCTCTTCTGTTGTCCTGTTTAACAGTGTTTCCTCATATGGATCTTCATGATGTCTATAAGAACATTTTAAAAGATACAGGAGGCTGACTCATGGTAAGCTTCTGTTATGAACTTAACTTCCTCTTCTGATCTATCACTAAGAAACAAGAAGTCCTAAGACGCTTCACCCATTGCACCCTCTCTTGGAGTGGTTGAAATCACAAAAATACAGCAGACTGACATGAATTGGGTCATCCTCATGTTTGCATCCATTGCGTTTCACTGTGCAAGTAGAAACACCAAATGTCAGTCCATGTGTCCAGCCTGTTCTACTCTCTACTATGCTTTTGGACATTCCTACTGACAAGCAGACCATAAAATCAAAATGGCTCCAAAAGATATTTTTTGAACAAATCTTTACCTGATTGAAATGAGACTGGTAGAATGAATGAAATACAATGATGGCAGCAGCTTTACCAAAGATGAACAGATGCGTACAATAATCACATTGTAATGAGGGGCGTTTGTGTAAGTTTAAATTGCATGGGTTTGCATTTATTCCCCTTTTGAGTTAATGTTTTAGTTTTGAGTGCAAATTAGCAAAGAAACTAAGTAAATTCTCCTAACCATCGTAATGATGAAAAATTTATTCCCCAGCCTCAATCCAGTGCTCAACAAAGCTCAACTGTGACTCAGTACATTTCATGTAAGTGGAACAAAGCCCAGAATCATCTAAAAGTTACTTGTCCCCAGGTCTTGTCAAACAAGCAGTGTTCCAGTAAATACTAATTTCTGTTGGAAGCACAGGCAAGACGCCTACTTTCAAGTGGTCCTTTTCCACAAAATGTCAGCTACTCACAATGCACAATAATTTTGTTCTGCAAAATGACGTGAACAAAAGGAGCATGTTTACATCCTCAGAAATAAAGCTTTTACAATAATCGTTAATAGAGTAGACTTTTAGTTACTGAACAAATCACATCTGTACTAAAATGACTCCACTTTAGATTCCATAGTGAACAACTCTGAGCTTGAAATGTATGCTAATGAAATATGGAAAAGTATAATGGATGTCCCATTATCCAAAGAAGAATAAGTGAACGCATGCTCTCAAAAGATGGGACCAGTGCTTTTGGGTAGTCACACATTGAGAGAGTGCCCATTGGGGGGCATTTACAATTTCATATTTGATAATATTCCTGCAGTGTTAATTAGTTCTGTTCACTTAATTATGTCTTGTCTAAATGATCATCTGAATTTTCTATTGTACCAGACTCTTCAAAGAAGCTAGTCATCCAATGCTAAAGGCATATGGCTTTAAAGCTCCAAGCAGTCATTAAGAGGAGTGGAATCCCCCTTGGACCTCAGCACAGATTTCAGTGGGCAGGAGTGCAATACAATGTTATCAATTTCACATTACATTTATGCAGAACAGGTGTTGCATTATAAAATAATATTCCTGTCTGTGCTGAAGGAAAAACAAACAATGAAGACAATTATTTTGTTTTAGATCAACAGTATTAGGCAATACAGACAGTTTTGCCACAGTTTGTGGTGATTTTTTTTTACCCCACTCAGTGTTACTGGGAACTCTCTTGGGAAAAAAAAGAAAAAAAAAAAGAAAAGGAAATTTTTGCAAGTTAATTATTTCCCTATGTATTTATCAGGGTCTGCTATCTGTCAGCAAAGAGCTACAATTACAAAACATAACCCAACTAACAGATATGGCTTAAAGAAATAAGGTTTTGTGGTCATAAACTTGAAATACTCTCTATATCATTTTTTTGTCAATTGAAAACAGTTGGGTTGGGAGTGCCAAATTTTCATTGTGTGCTCAAACAAAAAAAAAAAAAAAAAAAAAAAGGAAGATCTTTCTAGTGGTTCACAGAACATTTTTTCCCCATGTATAAGAGATGAAAATTAAAACCCAAAGGCCCCAGAAGCAGACGCTGAAATTCCAGTCCCATTATATGATCATTTTTTACAGTGATTTCAGCAATGACAGTTTAACACAGAATTTATAAAGCTTTAGCTCATCCATGTTCCACCATAACAACTGACATGCAACTTCTCAGAGCAATTCTTGCACAAAGACCATAATCATCAGTCAGCCAAGCATCCACAAGTTGCAAGGGCAAAGATATTCTGTGAATTTCCACACAAAGTATGTAATTCTGAGAGGTTAATAAGCCCAGTAGTGTGGAAAAGACCAGCAGATCTATTCCTTCATCCTCCTCTACAATTGCTGCTCTCTCCATGGACTGCGCCACTCACTCCTTTCATCATTTGTTAGGAATGGGAGAATTGCTCTCTGCTGGTACTGCAGTAGAAAAGGAGTGTCTGACAGAAAACAATGCTGGTCCTGGGGCTCTCACAGGAAACCTCCCAGACCAGAGAACAATGCAGGCAGGAAAGTGTCGAGTCTGTAATTCAATTTTTCTCATTTTCATTTGTCTTTATCAACTGCTCCATTAATGGAACTCTGATAAAAAAAATCCATTAGGATGAGGCTCTCTCTTCAGAGAACTCATATGCTTCAGGGTTTAAGTCCAAACTTTAAAAACTATTAAGATTAATTTGGATATGGTGGTAGGCAGTCCAACAGACTACTCATCCAGCAACCACATTCTCCCTAACTTTGTTTCTTTCACAATATTTTTCAGTTCTACAATTTTTGCGTGTCTTTACTTTATGGAACAAACAAAACAAAACCACCTCTCTGTGGAGGTGTAGAACAAATACTATGCACATACTATGCATTTTGTAGTTCTTTCATTTTCCTGAATGCTTTGGCCCCTGAGAGGGTCATTTGTATTCATTTACCTTTGTATTGAGTATGCACATTACAGGTTAGCTTACTGCTGTAACAAGCAAGGTAGGTAATGACTGACATCATCTCTTCCTTTGCCATATATATTAGAATTTCCTAAGCTCGCCTTTTCCTTTTCTGACAGTGCTCTAAGGACCTCTTTAATAATAAAAAATGAAATCAAAATTTTAATTTAAGATCTGGATTTTTTTTAATTATTTTTTTTTTTAATTCAGCAAATGGCTGTGAGCAGGAAGACTCATATGCACATCCTACTGTATAATTTTTTACACAGTTCTGACACCAAACTTTCACTTTTTTTTTTTTTTTTTTGTTTGTTTCAAATGGGAAATTCCAAGCTGGGAAATCTCTAGCAATAATAAACAAACAAAAAGTGCTCTGTTGTCTAAATAATATTGCCCCTAAATCTCCACTTGTCTTTTCAGACCATTTTGCAAAAAACCTTCCATGTGTACCTGCAACGAGTGAAAAGGTCCATAGGCTGCAGAAACACTACCTCTAAGGAATATCTGTCATAACCCAGATGTGAAGTCATCCCTGTTTGCTTGACTTCCAGAAAACATTACAAAAATCTCAGAACCAACTTCAAAAGTACAGTCACTACACTACACAGCCTTCTGACAATTCCTTATCTGGCTGCATTTTTACATTAAAGAAGTGGAATTAAAGCAGCACCGTGGTTGAAAGAAAAAAAAAAACAAAAAACCACCACACTGACACTTAGATAGTTAAGTTTAGCAGGCTTTTTCTTTGATCATCTGTCACCTGCCTGAAGGTGATATACTGTTAAATACTCCTGGCCAAAAGCAGTTCATGGAAAAAGATAATATCCCTGCAAGAGTAAGTAGCAAGGGGGATTGATCATAATGCAGTACCTTGATCTGTACCTCTGAGAATTCAAGTTTTCTTCCTTAACATAGTAACAATCATAAAAATGTCTCCTGAATGTTTTTAATGTCCTCTACCAACTAAGATTTTCTAATAGCATTGCTAGTATTGAATACACAGTGAGAGACAAAAAAAAATTACAAGTAAATGTGAGAAACTATTAAGTTTGTTATCACAAGCAGATTACATAGAGCTACTAGAAGCTCTTGAAAGAAAGTGATTAATTTTCAAGTCAGCAAGAGCTCAACACAGTAAAAACCTGATCCAAAGGTACACTGTTGTCCATGGGAAGACTGATGAAGCTCTTTAAGTTCTAAGGACAAAGACAAGACCAGTCCATGGGTCAGGGAGCAGAGAGAGAAACAAATTACTGAAATGTTAGCTAAAACTTGAAGTGGGATCTCATCAGCTATTCTGCAGTAACCATCACAATGGAAAGTTCTTGCTCCCTGTAGCAAAATTAAAATAGCTTGCCCGTCCTTAAGTGATGAGCCATTTATTCACATTTGTTACAAGTACATAAGAAAGACAGAAAGCTGCCACGAAACAAATAATATGTTGCCAATTCACACCTGGTCTACCATATATTAATTCATTTAAATATTTTTCCTTTCCAGCATTTTGTTAGATTTCACTACTACAAAGCAGAAAATTCTAGTGTAATGTCAATAGCTGCTGCAGGACTTATGATTGAAAGAAAACAGGCTAGACAGGTTAACTACCATTTCAGCAATTAGGAGCAAAACACACTGATTGAGAATAGAGCAAGATTTTTTACATGATCAGTTCTGACTCTCATTTGCCTTTTAATTGGCATCTGAAAGTTTCTTCTTCCTTCTTCCTCATCAAAAACCTGGCTTGGAATACGCAGTAAGCTTTAATCAAAAAGCAGGGAAGCATGGTTAGCTAGGAGCTGAAGAACCACCTCACCGTCCTTGTTCCCACAGGGCTTTGCACAGGGTCCTGCCATGGTTTCAGATGTAGTTGGACCCATAACCTTTAAAGTTTCCTTTGACAGGTACCATTAGTTATTTTTCTTTCATGAGACACAAAGAGCATCACAAACACGATTCCTAGAATTAAGCCCGAGGCTTCACAAGCACCACTCAAAAAGTATGTGTTTCAAACTGCTTGAGAACAAAATAAATTAGACTACGCTCTCAATCTCTCAACGAAGTTCCCAAATATCATCTATGTGCCAATAATGCTAGAAGGCTGTAATTGATGTGATGATTAATCACAACAGTGACAGGGAAAAATCTGGAATCTTACTTTAATTCTACCTCATGGAAGTCATGTAAATCAGGTGCAAGGAACAATAAACAGATTTTCAGGTTCAGATCTAAATGTCATGCCAGTCCTGGATATTCAGCAGATTACTACTCCATTTCAGTTCACTGATTATTTTTAACTGACATTAAAGAACTAGCCAACTAAACTCTCTAAAATAACTGAGAAAAAAGTGATTCTATCTTGACTCCAAATAAAAGCATCTCTGAGGTAACAGTACTAGCGTTTCCTAATGAAAAATAGCGCTGAAATAAGCAAGGGTCTAATGCTCTCTGTTCACAAACCTGTCATTCCAGAAGCTATTTCCCTGGATTATAAAATGAGAAAAATAAATAAATAAAATGAAGTGTAACCATCCTTACGGAGAAACATGGCCCCTTCCCACAGTGTCAAAATACCCTTCACTACAGTAAATTCCCATTGTACATTTTTTCCCCAAGATATTTCAATATTTCTGCATGTGAGTTATATACATGCAGTCCCACCAAACTATCGGATTACTAAAAATCAATTTACTGTGGGATTACTTAAATACTATACTATGCATCCAGTAACTAACCGCACAGTGTGTGTGTGATGTCCTGACTTGAGTGAGCTCAGCTCAAAATGCACCTGCACAAAGTTTTTCAATGCAACTGCAATAAATGTTACTGGATGTGGCAAATCTTATAAAAATTAAATAATTTCATACTTTATAAGCATTTCATTCAATCTGACTAAACACATGGATAGCATTGAGGATGATATTTCACTTTTTCCATGTGCAGATTTAATACTGCACAAAAAATTTGAGTCCCCTATTGCTAATTTTCCACCATGTGGTAACTATTTAGTTGTTTTTTAAAAGTTACTGAATTACAGTATTGAATTACAGAGGATAGCAACTACCAGTGGGCGTTGGGTCTCTGTATGTCTCTCTGGCTTAGCACGGGGTCACATATACTGGCATTAAATCACACCAGAATTCTACACTGAACTGCTTAGGTTAACAGAGGAATGAACATGCTAGTTTGCAAAATTACATGCATATGTACTTCTAAAAATAGAACATATTAATGTCAGATTTGATTGATGTGACTCCATCAGGTTCCTGCCACTTTAGTACACCTGTGACAATAACATACTGTACGGGGGTATAATACGATGCTGGTGGAAAGCCCCTGTTAGCATACATAGCTCAATTAAATCAAGTTAGTCTCATTTATACAGCTGTGCAGGGCCAGATGTAAACTGAGAACTGTCCTTCAAAGTTGTGGTCAGAAGCATTCACAGTACTGAAATCATGGAAAAAATATGTTTTTTATGTCTCTCTCACAGGTTATTCCGTGTTAGTCATTTATTTTGGAGAAAGAGGATAAACAAAGGCAGTGATCACAAAGTTTATTCCTTCATTATCAGTGAAAAAGATCATTTCTAGTTTAAAGATTTAAATAAAGATGCTTTTTTCTCTATGCACTTGTGCTTCATCACATGAATAATTCTCTCATAAATCCAACAAAAGATCTGTGAAAGCTCACGCACCCCAAAGCTGCATATAAATACAATGCCTTATGGAAAATTAGCAACTCTCAAAATAAGTTAGAAAATGTGAATTTGGATGCTTTACTTCTTTACTTACCACTTCCCATACCAGTCTTTACAGCCCACTGCTTGGGTATTTTGATATAGCACTCACAACAGATAATGGCAGCATTGTAAAGACTGAAACAATGTTCAATTCTTACAACATGAGCATGAAGATATTTGCTGTCCTTTGCAGAAGAGGAAGTGGTAACTGATGTGGTCTTAGCCAAGTTTGATTAATTCAATGCTACTTATTGTCTAGCAGTATTGAGGGGAGCATAAGTTTCTCTAAGTCTCTAGTTCACAACGTTCATAAAACACACACACAGTAGAAGACTGAGTAGATAACTGAGCATATGTCGCAGTCACGTGCCATGGTCCTCCCTCTGGACATGCCACAGAATAACTGTACATATATCAAAACTCACAGAACGTGGTTACAGCATATATCCATCAAAACTCCCTGTATGATCAGAAGGAGCAGTACAGGCATGGATGGAAGTAGACCTTCCTATGGAAAATGACACCCAAGATAAAAGATGGCAGAATTCCAAAGCAGGAATGAAGGAAATAGCTATGCGGAATATCTTTTGTCCAAAGTTGGTACTTATGTGCATTTTGCTACAGAGTATTATGTATATTCACAGCACCTTCGTATGCATTTCACTAATATTTTTAGCTTCTATTGCATTTGCATTTTATTATATTTTACCTTAGCATTCTTGTTCACAAAAGTAGCCTTTTAGCTATTAAACTGCATATAAACTATTGGAAGAGTCAGACAGCAACAGTCAGGACTTTATGCTTTTTCTCTGTGTGTCTGACATCAGACATGAGCAGCAATTTCCCAGACTAATCATTTTTTTCAGCATGAGGCAAACCCAAGACCAGAGCATTTTTTAAATATTAATTAGATAGTACAGCTACAACTGTTTCAACAATGAGCAGTACTTACTCTTCTTTTGTTACTAATGCTAAGCTCCCATGAGCTCATTAACAATCCTCATCTAGACAATCATTTAAGCATTATGTCCAATGAACAGGGCATGGGTCAGTGAATTAGCAACTAGTCTTTCTCTAGGACATCAATCCGCAGTTACAGCATAGCTTGTCAGAACAAGTCCAAGATGAACGTACACAGAATCCGCAACAGCAAATTGCTCAAAAAGCACGTTCCTTCATCTGTTGTTTCCACTATGGGCTCTATGTTGTTTCCTCTGCTCTGCTCCAGTCTCAAATATTTCAAAATTTCACAAAATACAGAACGCAGATTGCATACTGTGTATGTATTTATAAGCAGTTTCTGCAGAGAAAGGCTTATTTTTCGATACAAACATAAGATCATTTGTAATATGTTTTATATGACAGGAATGGTTGAAAACCTTAAAATAACTGTTAGAAAAGAAAACTTCCGTATTTTACTTGTATTATAACACAAAAGTAGTTTATTAGTACCTAGAGAATTACATCTCTGCAGGAGGTTAATACCATTCTCTTTCTGCTGTTAACATGATAATCTTTCCCAGGACTTCAAAGCTTATCCTTGCATCTTATGGAGGACAAAGCTTGTTATAGGTGAAGGGAACGGATGGAGGAAAGGAGTGAAGAACAGAGGGAGGAAAGGAAAAAAGTACCTCAATACTTCGACATCAAATTAATCAGATCAGAGCACAGACATCATACCACTTAACACAGAGAAATTAATGTTCCTGCATATGCTCCTGCATATATGTACGTATCTTATTTCCTGCATCCTGTATGTAAATAATTACCTATTTATTAGCATTGTAAAGTTACTTTCATCGTAACTGAGAAGGCAAACATATTCTCTCATTTCAGCTGCTGTCTCCCACAGAATGCATCAACAACAAGGAGTTTAGGGATGTTGAGCTCAAAGATATACAACTTACAGGAACTGCAGTCAGACTTGCTGTAAGAGTGAAAAAATGCTAACAGAGCCAACTTATCTCTCTATGAGAATAGTTTTTCTCTACAACACTAGGAGCAATATTTATTTCTGCGAGATGGAGAAGGCAGAAGCACCTGCAATCAGGTATAGCACAAACAACAGATGCTGTAAAAACAGAAGAATCTCACTGATTCAGCAGGACCAGACAGCCAGGACCTGTGGCACCCTCGCCATCCAGTATTGAGCCAAAACAGCCAACACGATATTTGGAACCAGAATCACACAGACCCCGAGCAGAGCTGAAAAGATGGCGCAGTACATTCGCAGTGACACTATGCTACTGGAGCTCCTGTGGTTTTATTTCATCTGGTTGAGTCGTTATTTTCCTCACCAAACGTCTGTTTTATCATCTCTGCCTCTGCTTATGTATTCACGCTGGTACAGTGTTGATATGGGAGCACTCACAGTGAAATTAGATACTGAGCAGCTTCTGAACATCCTTAAATCATTTCCTGGCATTACTGGATGATCTGCCTATAACGCAGATCTAATGGCAAAAGCAGCTACTGCTTTCTGTTTATTTTTCTCTGATGCTTATCAGAGAAGAGAGCTAGAAAGCACTTACTGTGGCTGGTAGCTATGTTAAAAAAAAAAAAAAAAAAAAAAAACCTGCTATGGAAAAAAGATTAACTGCAGTTATCAAAAGTACAATGATAAGAACCTTGTACCTATAAGCATGCTCATCAATACACAGAACAGAAATTTAACCCAAATCTAAAACCTTCATCATTCTCTCTTCATACACTTAGAATCCATTTTAGCATTTGCAATTATTTCCCCCCGCAGAGATGACTCCAAAAATAAATCTACCCTCAACGTCTGACAAAATATCCTTGCTGGAAAGCTACAGCCCATCTGGCCAAGCACCAGGTGTAGGATAATCTCTGTTGTTCAGCTACTGAACTTGTTAGCACAAATTACATTGAGCCCAGTTCTGTTAGCTCCCATTGAAACAAGAGCCTTAATCTTTAATAGAACTTTTTCCATAGAGAAGACTCAATTCCACTTCTACTCCCGAATACCTACCTGTGCTTTGAGACAAACTGAGGGAAAAGCAGGGGATAGGGAAAAGTGCTGCAAAAGGGAAGGAGGCAAAGTAAAAAAAAAAAAAGGAAAACAAGGAAAGAGATTACAATTGTAGGAACAATTGGTCTTGTTAACAAGAGTTGTCAGATAGCAGCTTTGTGCTTGTTTAAAGTGCCAGAGACAAGAAATCTGGATGTTTGCATTGTTTTGGGGGGAAAAAAAGCAGTATGAGAAGTGTTTAAATGTCCCTGACACGTAAACCTAAACTCTGCAGTTTAAAGACAGATTGCTTTGATTGCTAGTGGCATTACCCTGCCACGTTTAAAGATCAGAGGGGCTTGTGAAGCTGCGTGATTGCTGGCATATTCACTACATGTGAAAACTGACTACAAAGCAAAAATAAGGACAAGCACTGAATTTTTTGAGTGTAATAGGAGTGCTGCCTCTGTCCCTTTTCAGATAGGCTAAAGATTCAGAACAGGAAAGCGATCAATAAAAAGCTGAACTCTCATAATTCTTATCCGATTTTTTTTTCTGCACACTGTTGCATTGCTCTTCCATGCTTCTCACCCTCTCAAGTATTGTCAATCCTTACACACCCAATAAAACAGTGGGAATAAACACGTGAGAAGAGTAACAAAATAGGGGACACAGTACAAATCTGTCAGGGAGAAGCTGAGAAACCAAGGATAGAAACTGCTTTGAAACTTTAAATACTACAGGGAAATAGAAGTAGTTCTTAGATCCTTTTTCTTTTGCAGTATCTTATTACACTCCATTGAAAGTGTTACATTTTTATCTATTACATCACTGCAGTTCTACCAGCAGATTTCTCTATAACATCCACTGCTCAGTGAGTAGATTACTGTTATTCTCTTGACATTTGCTCTCTATAGAGCAAACCGAAGTGGATTCCATTAACTATAATCATTTTACAGGGAAGGAAAAAAAAAAAAAAAAAGATCTCAAAAACAATTATGTAAGGCAGTTTCTCTATTGCACAACTAAAGAGGTGGCCTCTTTGGAACTGAACACATTTCCCACATTAAAAACGTGGAAGCTTTATGTTATGGTCAAAGTTACAAGGCCACTGTGACATTTAAGAAGCTTTACCACACACTGGATCTGTACATGAAGTGACCTTCACTCCCAGTGTTTTCAGTTTTCAAGTCTCATTGATTGATATAGATTCAGAAAATCTAATGATAATGGTGAAATTGGAATTCACATTAAAAAATAGCCTAAGTATGCATAAATATGATAAAAGGATTCATCAAGAACAGAACTTCTACAGTATTCTATATGTAGCAGTCCGAAAATTTGCAAGAACTTAACTTCCAAAATATTCCTAATCCAGTAAAAATGTAAGAGAATAAAAAGTAACATTGCTTTGATATAGATATATAGATATATAAAATTTGCTAGCATGGCTGAACTCTGTAGTTTCTACACATTTGATTGATTCATACTATTTGTATATATACATTTGTATATATACACAATGTGCATATACATTTGTACTAGAAGTACAAATATTAAAAGTTACAATGCTATAGGAATAAGTGTTTGAATACTTACAGAAATATTTTTCTATCAAGTGTAACTATGTCTGCACACACAGCATATACAGCACCACCTCACTCCCTATTAGTCAGAACTTCTTTCATCTTGCTTTTTACAATCAGCACCCTAGAGTCTTTTTCTTGCCTGTTTCAATATTAGCCTCACAGAATATAACGCAAAAAAAAAAAAAAAAATGTTGCTTGGGAATTTCAAGACCAGACTTCCTTTCCAATTTTTTTTTTTTTTTCCAAAAATGAGAATTTAAAAATTTAAAAATTTTAATGTTGCATTTTTGAGCTTATTTCTTGCAAAAAATACTCTTTCATATTTTCAGTGCAATAAATATTACTATATATGTTTCACCTCCCCTCTGCTTACAAGCACGTGTTTATCTGAACTACAGCTACTATCTATGTGTCCACAGAAAAGAAAGTTCTTCAAGGACTCCTCTTGTCAGCACAGCTCACGTCAGTCTGTCTAACAATTTCCACTTCTATAAAAACACCCAGTCAATGGAAGCATTGGACATCCAGTCATTATCTCCTTTTATACTTCAAGCAGCAAATCTCATTCTACTCTTTCCCCTTTTCTATTTAGCTACATCTTCAGCAGAAATTTGTTCTTCTCCAAGTCAAGCACACCTTGGAAAGGAGTTACTCTAAGGACAGAAAAAGGTGTTTTTGCTTTAGCTAAATAAATAAATAAATTGAACTCTTCTCCCCTTTGTGTTTCTCATATGTACTCTGGTAAACAATTTGCATAAAATCATCCCCTGCATAAATTTACTGAATGCGTATGCCTGCATGCATTTACATGCACAAATTCACTGCCACACCACACATCTACAAGCGGTGTCTCAAGCTAAACATCAGAACTTGCCTTTTGTTTCCTTCCTGAGTCAAGCGGTAAATTACGCTTAAGCAAAAAATAGCAGGGTGTAGCAGTAGGCTGCTGTGAAAATGAATGATTCAGAAGCAATTGCTGCTTTAGCTTGGTTTCTTGAGTGCTGCTTTTTAAGAGATCTCTGAAAGATGATGATAAGCTGAATAGCCTCTCTCCGACTGCAAGGGAAGAAACTCAGTCTAATTTGCACATCATTCAAGTAGCAGAATTTCTTCCATGTACCAAAAGGTGACATGAAGGAGTTGGATAAAGGAGAGCAGGCCTTCACAGATAACACAGAGCTAGCCACAAACAGGCTGTGAACCACAGCATCACAATATTAACCTTCAAATAGAGGTACTGCTCGCTCTCTGAAAAAAAAAAAAAAAAAAAATCACAGAATCACAGAATTGTAGGGGTTGGAAGGGACCTCCAGAGATCATCGAGTCCAACTCCCTTGCCAAAGCAGGTTCCCTACACCAGGTCGCACAGGTAGGCGTCCAGGCAGGTCTTGAACATCTCCAGAGAAGGAGATGTTCCCCCTTGCCCTGTCTCCACTCGCCACTAAAAAGAGTCCAGCTTCGCCATTCTGCCCCCCACACCTTAGATACTTGTAGACCTGGATCAGGTCCCCTCTCAGTCTTCTTTTCTCAAGGCTGAACAGACCCAGTTCACTCAGCCTTTCTTCATAAGAGAGATGCTCCAGGCATTGTAAGCATATGATCAAGTTACTACAAGATAAATTGGTTTGCAGACTTAAAGTGGGTGAAAGAAGCTCTGCAGTGATGCTCCATTATTAATGTAGTCATACTCCAAGGTCCATGCTATACATCTGATCTCCCAGTGGAAAGATACACAATACACAATACACAAGCCACAAGACACAATCGCAACAGCTCATCTGCATGCCTACGAGTACAAAATATTACCTTTCTTGTTTGTTTCAGACATTCAGCTGTAGAAATAGAGAGCCCCCAGCTGTTCTCATTTCAGTACAATTGTTTTCATCAGAGTGTCTTGTGTTGTGCTATGTTTTGGTTCTAGGAGAAAAACAATGTTGATATAACACTGATATTTATAGTTACTGCTAAGAAGTGCTGTACAGAGCCAAGACCATTCTCAGCAAAGGGACCAAGGAGCTGGGAGGAACAGGATTAAGACAGCTGACTTAAACCGGCAAAAAAAAAAAACCAACAAAAAAAAAAAACCCTCAAACTATATAAGATCCTGTGGAAGGAGTTTTGAAGGGGGTGGGAGTTCTTTACTACCGGTTGAGGGGCTAGCTGGGCATCAGCTGGAGGGTGCTGAACAATTGCTTGTGCACCACTTCAGTTATATACATTTATGTTGCCATAATTAACATCCCTTATTAAATAGTTTTATCTCAACTCACAAGTTCTACCTTTGTTTTATAAACTATTATTATCTCTTCAATTCCACCGGGAAGTGGGGGAGTGAGCAAGAAACTGTCCTGTGCTTAGCCACCTGCCAGGTTAAACCACAACAGGAGCCCTCCTGTGGTCTATTCCATTGCCTGTGCAGCTTCCTGAAATAGCTTAATTACATGCCCCTGGGAGATTCTAACATCAATTAACTGAAATTGTTCTACAAAAGTAAACAATGGGCAAAATCCCGTTCAAATTATTCAAACAGTTTAGAATACTTGATCCTGCATGAGTGGTGAGAGCACATTTTCCAGGCCCCTCTGTGCAACACCCAGGAGTCAAATCCAAAGACGGGCTGATACAAGCCCCAGTTGCAGAGCTGTCACTTAGTAATCAAAAAGCACAGTTCATGCTTTCAGCTCTGAAAATCCTGTTATCATTCCTTTCTGTTGGTCCAGAGCTGGTTATCAACCAAAGCAAGCACTATTTGGCCCACAGCGTGCTCCATTTTGAGAGCACACAGCTGGGATTGCCAGTATAAGCAAACGTTGGCAATGTTTAACACCAACAGGAATGCTCTGTTACATATGCTATAGGACTGTCGAAATCCCTGGCAGAAAATAAAGTGCCAGTTCTTAAGTAACCAAAGACCTAGAAATTCCATATGTTTATTTTAGAAGCTCTAACTGTACTCCCAGTAATAGCCACAGCACTAAACAAAGGTTCCTCTAGGGATAATTAATGCCAACAGAGAATCCCTTATCAAACAAAATCAACAGGAGGCAATTTCTCAGATTAATTGCAAGAATTAGCTCTGAACTGAAATATTCAGTCTTTAAGCGAAATCTCATTCCTTCCATAGTCCTGGATCACTTTTATTAAAGACCAAACCCTCCTCACTTTATCACACAAGTGTCTGCTAGCACAGGCTGTAAATCAGGAACTCCGAAGAAAAGCTGCATCTTTATCATGTTTACTGAGTCTTGCTTGTCTCCATTTGTTTAAAATGTTTCCTGTAATAGATTTGCTAAAACTGATCCAGGAATACTGAAGTGTAGCAAACTTATGAACGTATATCGTTGGCTGCAACTAGATGGAAGTTATGAACAAATAAGCCCTAACAAATAAAACCTCTTTCTCTGTATTCAACTTTCATACGCTCACATACACTGCCATCTTTTCTGCACCTTAGAACATCCTAGAGCACAGAAAATTTAAGATTGAACTAGCAGACAAATAAAACTCACCATTAAAAAAGACACAAAAATCTAAAGCAAATCATAAGATTCTAAAGCAGTACCCACTGAGTTTCATTTATAGTGCTTCACAACACTGTACTGTGTAAGTTCATACTCAGCAACTCAGAAAACATTTTTAATTACCCACTGAAGAAAAAAAAATTGCAATTAACGCAAACAACACCCATTATCTAGTTGAAGACACCTGCATTTGAAACATTATTTGACAGCTCACTTTGTATGGCACCTGATACCATAAGACAGTCAAAGCATTGACTTTTCACAAATCGTACTTTTTTTTTTTTTTTTTATACTTCTCTGCTGCAATAACTTCATTTTCAAAACTCATCATTTCTTCCTACTTTCAGTCTCCTGGTCAAGCTACCCTCAACATTTACCCCTTTTTTCAACTTGGAGCTACACGGTTCCCTGCAGGAGCAAAGCATCCTATTTGTCAAAAACAACTCTCAGTTATTACATCCAAGCTTGTGTTGATTTATCCTCTCATCTCCAAAAACTGAAGGAACTTTTGTTTTGAAATTACAAGCTCTATTTGAGCTTTCTTTCCTCCCATTCTAATCAGGAGCATAAATCCCATTGCGTTTTTCCTGCTAAGTTCCACAAGATGCCTATTAACACAAGAGAAACAATTTATAAACTATTTTATACTATTATATACTATTTTATATATTTATAAACTATTTTATAATATTTTCTATCTACTTTCCTAAGAGCTTCAAGTCTGCAGTGACAGTAAAAATCTCATCTTGAAAGTGAAAAGAATTACTCAGTTACTAGAGATATAGTAGGAAATAGCTTTCCAGTTCTCCCAAGTTAGAGGATGTCAGATTTATCACCACCCCAAACTGGAATGGAATAAAAGAAATCACAAAAATTTAATCATGTGAAAATCTGAAAGCGAACTGTTTCAGTTTAACTTGAATAGAGTGTTTTGATCAAAAGCATTTTAAAAGGTATGCTTAAAAAAAAAAAAAAAAAAAACCTAAAATTTCTAAGCTTCAAGGCCCCACTTTCCATCCAAGCTCCTTTTCTTCTTCTACTATTAAAGAGCCAGTATAGTGCTGACTTGTCCTTTCCTGAATTGCAAAGCCCAGCTATCAGGGAGTTCTGGGGTCTCTGACATGGTCATCAGTAACTTCAACACATGGAATTAAACTGAGATAAGTTACAAGAAAAAAAGTAAAAGGCAATATTATTTCCCTTTCTTTAGGCTAGAAGTTTCACTTCAAATTAAAGCTCTGATTGTAATGATTCCCAAAGCTGGAGATACAGGAAAAAATACCAGACATGGCAAGAGTTTGAAATACTGCCTCAAAAAACCTTTCTGCATCACCTCATCCCTCTGAGCACCTGGGTGGCCCAGGGCTGCCTGAAGAGATCAAGGAATGACCTAGAGTGTGTACTGACACAACCAACCTATTAAGGACTACAGATAAAAGTCTAATACCAAGAACCGATGACAGAATTTGCTCTAATCACTTCCACCTACCTTGATAAAAGAGCAAAGGAAATGCCTCTGTCTTAAACATTCAACTTGGAGAAAACTGATTTGCTGTATTAAAAATCCCCTTAAAAATAATGGTTTAAAACATCTGTTAAAAGCCTTAGGCATATCTGTGTACGTCTTCAGTTATTTCACCTCAAGGTCATAGACAGAAGTAATCAGTGATTCCTGTTCGCTTGGTACCTAAGCCCAAGAAAAATGTGAAAGATAAAAATGATACTTGAACTCTATAGTTCGGATTCACAAATCATTCTGAAAAATAAACTGTTACCCAAACAGTTCAGTTTATTCCCATGACTGAAAAAACAGATGTGCCATAAGATAGCCAGAAGCTTAGAGAGCTTTTGGGGGTAATTCTCCTGAGAATACTAACTTTTCCCTTTAACTCAGAACTTGTGTACTTAATACTGCCACGTGGAGAGCAATTTTTAAACTAAGGCTTACTTAAAGTAGAGAAGAGACCAAAGCAATATGTTTCAAACTGTTAAGATTCATAAGCACGCTTAGTAAACAGAGTTTATCCAAATAAAGGTATGAAATTCTCACTGTTTGCCTGTATTAGTTTCAGATGACTTCTGATAGTTAACCCTCATCAAATGACAAATTTTCAAAAGGAGGAAAACAGAACTTCTTTCAATCTGTAACATTTACTGAAATATATATTACATGCTGTGTTTCTGTGAATATTTGCAGTCGTCTCAGCTAATCAAAGAATTTACTAGGAAGGGTATGGAACTTCATTTGCAAACTAACAGCTCTGAAATGAAGAGTAACGAAGTCCTTCATTTAATATTACTGGTACATGTTTATTTGCCATACGCTCCTACAGTACCAAGACATCCCAGGATTGAAGAGACTGCAAATTGTGAACCAATTTCTGCCAGCTTCTCATATAGCTCATCGCTACTACACCTTATCTACAAACAAACATAAATAACCAATAAATAGTGAATTTGACCAAGAACGAAAAGAATGTATAGGATGCCAAAATCAATTTGCAGAAATACAGATCAAGTAAAGTATTTAATATACTTTTTTATTAATGTTTCGTGCATTGTGTTATTAACATCTTAATAGAGCTACTCTGATTTGGTGTATTTCTTTGGATGCCAATGGGACCATATAAATTTCTGACAGATTCTTGTCTACCATAATGTTTTCAAGTGCATATATTATAGCTTCAAATTAGGAATGGATGGCAAAGTTTAAGATGGATCATTATCAGCGTGATTATTTTAATTCTTGCTTTTCACATTGGTATAACCAACAGTACCTGGAACTCCAAGGACACTTACACACTTCAGTTGTCTTTTTGTTTTGTTCTCAGGCTATTATTTAAAGCTGCTTTAATTATTTTATTTGAGGCATCAGCAGCCCAGGA
The DNA here is from genome assembly GCF_019238085.1 of Lagopus leucura. Lineage (NCBI taxonomy): Eukaryota > Metazoa > Chordata > Aves > Galliformes > Phasianidae > Lagopus > Lagopus leucura. The sequence continues at coordinate 42,253,543 of NW_024962264.1, forward strand.
AGGGGCTCCTGAATTTAATTTACATGTCAAGTGCAAGTTGAAGACAAGGGGCTGTCCCTGTGCTGTAAAAAGCCATTTCCAGCCAGTTCCAAGTCAGACCTGCCTCTAATCAAAAGCTGAACCCATGAATGAAGCTGGTGGTACCTGTGTGGTAACGTATCTGAAAGAGTGACAGTGCAGCACAGCAAGTAAGAGGCAGAAAAGTGAGAAAAATGAGGAAAAAAAAAAAAAAACAAACAATCCTGCAGACACAAAGGTCAGTCACATAAGAAGGGGAGAAGGTGCTGCAGGTGCCAAAAGCCTGTATAGTCCACGAAGCACACAGTGAAGCAAAAATTCATTTTCAGCCTGTGGAGAGCATCACAGTGAAGCAGGCAGTCCTTGCAGCCCATGGAAGACCCCACTCTGGAGCAGGTGAATACACCTTGAAGGAAGCTGGAGCAGGTTCCTAGCAGGAACTGCAACCCATGGGAGGGTGCTGCGGAAGGAACAGAACATGAGAAAGGAGTGGGAGATACAAACTGTTATGGGCAACAGCCATCCCCCCACCAGTTACAACGAGTAACTGATTTACATTATCTCAATCCACAAGCTTTTCCATCTTATTTTCTTCTCCTGCCTTTTTGGGAAGAGGGAGCAAAAGAGCAGCTGAATGGTGGTCCAGCAACTAAGCTCAGGTCACAGCTCACTACCACAGCTCCTTAAGTGCTTTTGCAGGCTGGCTTCATTGGGATACTTCATCAGCCTAGATTGTTCTTTTGCTGTTAGCAGTAAAAATTGACACTCCAAAATGGTGCTTATCCCCAGTTTTTAGATACTTCTAATTCAAATGTATAGATCATTTACCTTCTGTTAAATCACTAGACATTTTTCCCCATATAGCTTTACCTACAATTACCTAATGCTACATACAGTTGCATCATCATTAATATCCTTTGTTACATTTACTATTTATTTGGAGGAGACAAAATACTCAGTGAGCACCTGAAATTTTACCAATAGCTTTTAGTAACTGAATACAGATGAACTATGGATTTCTAACATTTTTTTCATCTGCATCCAAAATTTTAGAAGGTGTTTTATTTGTACCAAATCCACATCCCAAGTGTTTATGACTTGGTTATAACCAAGAAGCAAACCCAGAAATACTCATCTTCCTGTTGTCTATAGAAAATGCATTACACAGTAAATAACTGTGCGACACATTTTCTTTTAAATAACTACAGCAGACAATGAATTTTTTTTGCCCTATCATTTTTCTACTTTTTGAAGAAGTCAAATATTACAGCGTATAACAAAAAGCAAAGTGACACAGCTGATAAATTCTGAAAATGATGAAACAAATATGCAGTGCCCAACCTAACTCCTTCTGGCACTATTTTAGAAAATAAAATGAGGTATTTCTATGTCAAAATTTCCATCAGAATTGTGTACGCGAACACTAACGAGAATGGAATTACCCAGAGTCATTAAGTCAATTCCCTTGCTACCATGGATGCCCAACCCTGCAACAACTTCTAGAAACTTGTCAAATTCCATTCTAAAAGCAGCTAACTGTTCTTCCGATTTCCACTTGCATTTTATTCTGTCTCCTGTCTATTTATATTCTATTATCACTTTCCACTAAAAATAACTTTACCTTATGCAATTCTTTTCTGCTGACCACCTAATATATATATTCATGGAAAAATGAATATCCTCTTTCAGCTTTCACTTCACTAAGCTAAACAAATCAAGTTCTCCCATTGTTCTTTTCCTCTTCTTCATTATTGTAATAGCAATCAATTCTTCACACTTGTAATTTTAATATGGGTGAACCAATATTAATCATACAGTACTTCAGACAAGGCCTCCTCAGAGATCACACAGTAATATTCATTCTTCTCTACCTTAATGAATGTATCTTGATAAATAGACTGGAAATTTTATTTTTTAAGCGTTAGCCACACTTTTCAAGTTAACCACTTCCTCATTCCCTTTATCCTCTGATGTAAGCTATTATACATTAAGTGTACTGCATTAAATTCTATAATGAAATTCAAATAGGTAATATCTGATATGCCAGCTTTGTTCAGAAAATCTGGTACCAAATAAAAGAAAACAGTAATGTTAGTTTTACGCAGTTTATCTTTCAAAAACCACCATAGCATTTTAACCCCATTTTACTCCATTTCTTCAAACTGCATTTCTGTCGATAGGCTTGAAGGTGATTGTGGTCAATTTAATTGACCTGTAGTTTTCATGATAACTTTTGCCTGCCTCTCAAGTACTTTTTTCATTTGTAAGTCTGCTGACCTCTGGAAGATCTTTTTTTCTTTGTTTAAATTATCTCCAAGTGGAACTACAAGACTTCTGAGAATTCTGAGATGGAGAGTATCTCAAATCCATCTTCAGTATACCAGCAACTTGAATTTCTTACCTGTTTAGTCTTTTCAATTTGCATGATCACTTTCCATGATCCTTCCCACCTCAGTATCTCTGTTTTTATCTAGAAAGTATGCTGTTGGCTCTGGGGTCCTAGACCTACTGGTATTCTTTATCTTCTCTTATATGAGTCTTTAAGTTCTTTCCCATTCTTTCTACATTATCTCCAAGATTCTTACTCAGCCAGATAAACATTTAACTCTGTCCCTTTGGTTGAATTTAGTTTTCCCAATACATTTCTGAGTTTACAAGTGTTCTCCATAATCAAGTTCCTGAGCATTATGGGAATTCTGGCTGAATACACACATTTTTTGTTTGGAATTGAAAACACTATTGTTATTCTTCCAGTGAATTTAAACTGAAGTTCTTCATGATTCTTCACTTCTTCACTTAATCTATTGTTATTTTTTAATCTCTTCTTGTAAAAAAAAAAATCACAGCATCACAGAAGGTTGGAAGGAACCTCCTGAGAACCAACCCTCGTCTTCAAGCACTGTCAGCTACACCAGGTTGCCAAGACCATAGCAATCTGCTTACTCAATGCAAATAAGTAAAAATAACAGTGTTTTGCCATTTCAGTGCCATCAGCCACCAAAAACATGCAAGTACTACTAAAAGATACTATAAAATTCACTTTTGTTAGTGTTGTTTACTAGTATTAGTCACAGCTTAAAAGAAAAAAAGACACTGAAGGCTCTCTAATGAAATAATGGCAAAGCATCTAAGCTGCATCTAAAACATATCAGCCTGTGTTTGAGGCTTTGTAAAAGCACAATCACTACAAGTCACATGCAAACTAGTAAAACCTTAATTTACAGTGAAGTTCCGTAACAGAACAGTGTAAGGTGCAAAAGCAGTTAAATACTCAAGCAGCCAATCTGACAGAACTTGTAGTCAAGGGAGAAATTCTTATAGAGACAAACCTATGATGAACACAGACAAGGTAGATTTGATATCCAGTCTTTTATACGTCTGTATCTGCTGGAGTGAGCAGAATTGATCAAATGGATGACTGCTTCTCAATTTAGCATTACATTCGAAGCCATAATGGGTTTTTAGATGTTCTTCAAAAATACACAGGCTCCATCTACTCTCTTTCCTTCTTACTGCATAGAAAGGCACGCTGACAAGATTATTTAAGACAGAATCAAAGATTGCTTTTTGATTTTTATACAAGAAGTTAGAAATCATGTGAAAAACCACCATGTTTTTTGCATTATGCATAAATTCTATAAAGCCTTAACTTTTAAAAAAAAGGTTTATTTTTCTTTTTAAAATGTAAGATGGATTGTAAGTTCAGCTACATCTGTGTATGTGCACAAGACACACGTGCCCTCACAGCAAAAGCATCACACTGTGCACAAGAATAAAATGAAAACTGGAAGGACAAAACCTCTCCTACTGCTGTGCTAGCTTTGATAGGGTTAAGTGCACAGCCCTCAGATCACACGTCTGTTCTGCCCATTCAGATAAATGGATTTCATTTTATTGTTTACTTGTACTTGATAAGGTTTTTGGATTGATTCTGGTGGCTCACAATGCCTCCCAGGCACAGGATGTTATTCTTACTACTGCATCCAAAGTCTTTCACAACAGTTTTTTCTCTAAGAAAGGCAGCACTGTGAAACTCAAATATCAGCAAAATGTTTTTCCCCTTTTGTAAAAAGAAAACGACTCTAAACATAAAGTCATAAACATAACATGCCAGCAAAACAAGCAAAGCAACCAGAAATATCAACAAAGCAGGACAAAAAAATTTTCATTTTTCCCCTCCTCTATCAATGTTGGACAATATGAAGACAGTGGAATTCATGATTCACCCTTTTAACCTACAGCTGGAAAAGTACCTGAACACATTGCTTGAAATCACAGATGAAACTGCTCTTACAGAGAAGGAAAGTATTTTTAATCTGATCAATTAGCAACATCAGCAATTCACGCTCCTAGCTTGGAAAAAGTATCTCCTTATTCATCTTCAATTCATCATTTCAGAGTTAATACCCAGTGAAATTCAAAAGAATCTGCTATGAGTTTGCTATGGGGATCCACTGCATGTGATTATTTCTACAGATTACTAAAATCAGTATTGCTTTTATCAGTTCCTTACCCTGTCATTGATTTACACAGTCTCACAATAGTCACTGCAATAATACCTTTATTTTACTTACATATGTAAAAAGATGAACACTAACATCTAATTACCTCACTGAAATGCTGGTAACACTCTGTGTTAATATTAAACAATTTATAAAATTCAATTTTTAATTAATTCAAGGAAACCAGATTACTGAATTATTATCTGCACTCTCTGGCAATTGTTTCAAACCTCCAAGACTGGTGCCACATTTTTTGGAGCACGCAAAAATTCTGCACAAGAAAAAGCAGAGTCATTAAAATGATGACATTTTAGACAATATTTTCCTATTTTCTATGTTAATATGCAAAATACTTTACCTATGTGAGTATGCTTCCAGACTTCAGAGAAAAGCTAGCTCTGTTGTTTATACACGTACCCTCCCTGCTTAAAACCTTTTAGGACTATTTCAGACTTCTGACATATTCTTGAACCTCATCCAGCTTTTTTCTCCTGCTATGGCCTGCTATAAATCGGAGCTCTGGGTCTGTCTGCATAAAAGAAACCCACACTGCAATGAGAATTGCATTACAACATTTGCCTCACGTACCCTGCCATCTTAGGGAATCCCTGCCCACAGAAATTATTCAAAGCATAACTGTGTAAGTGGCCAATCCTGTCAGCAGTATTTGTGAGGTGTAGCCACAGCTACCTTTACCACACTTTACCAAACTTGTAGCATAGTGAACAGGGAAAATCCTGTGTTATCTCCCCAGCTTCCACAATTCAGCAGCCAGTATGCTCCCATAAAGTTAACTAGATGGTTGCTAAAGGAAGTATTTAAACTACGAGCCATGATTCATAGTTATTGTTAAATGGGCAGTAGGGCAATCATAGCAAACATGAAAGGGATCACAAATCAGAATGAGTACTAACTTGCAACTAAAGATGCTGACCATTGCTCAGTGAGTAGAAAATGACAGAGAAGATGGTTTCAATTCCACTGTTCCTCAGGAGTTACATTCTTCCTCCCTGAGGTTACATGGAGGCAAATAGGCCTGGAGAGAATTCATACTTCTGCAGCCTCTGGATGCTTACAGAATGAACAGTAGTACACCAATACTCCTCAAACCAAATTGCTATTGGTTTTTCTAGGCAAACCATAATAGCATCATATAGAAAATACAAAAGACCTATTTAGAGCACTGCTGACACAAGGCCTCAGGTCCTACAACCAGAAGATATAAACCCAAAACAAGATTCAGCAAGATATCAAATCCTTGTCTCTGACATACTGGATCATACCATAAGTGGTATGATAAAGTAGCATGGAATGCTTGAGTTAAGGGATTTAAGTCAAGCGGGTTCAAAGGATTTAAGCCTTTTAGAAATATTTTTAAAAATAGAATAAAATTACTTGGCTTACCATGCAGCAATATGTTCAACACCATCTTGGTATATCCAAAGCCAGTTCTCTTATACTCGTGAGGAATTTCACACCTGTGTCTGTACTTTCCTTTCAAATTAGCTGCTCATCAACTCTATTGCTAAACAAACATGAAGCAGCTGTAGCTCTCAGACTATGATTAAAATTAAACCCTTCAAATCCATGCTAGCTTAGAGAGCCTCTGTACAGTTGTACTCAATTGATTAACTCCAACTGGTTCACTACTAAAACTAATCCATTAATTTAACAGTCTGAAAAGGTTTCAAAAAAATCATTTCACATGAAGAGGATCCAAATAACATTTCAAGTAAAACACAGAAAGATGATGCTACTAAAATGCTCTAAGAAAACTAAATAATTTATAGTTTTAATTTTATTTTTATCTTAGAACAGTGGATTCTTTTATTGATTCAACTTTTTTTTTGTTGTTGTTTTGCTTTGCACATCACTGGAAAAATAAAAAAAACAATAGAGTAATGCTGCAATGCTGCTACAGGTTCTCTAACAGAAAAACGTAAGGGAAGAGCCAAGGAACTCTAAACGAGTCAGCTCACTATCAGCTCCATGCATTACCTGTGGTAAAATACTGAGTGCCTACTGGAAGGCTGCGTTCCCACTAGGCTACAAAATAGGTTTTCGATCTGAACTTTCAAGAATACAAACCCTCTCTGTGCAGTCCATGAAATAAAGGAAAAGACAAATGGCTCTAATCTATAGGCCTGCGATATCCTGTTAAATCATTATCTAATGCATAAAATATTACAGAGTGAGAAAGTTAGTAACACAGTAGCGTTCAACTAGAGTAGTGTTCTTCACAACCTTTAAAAATATTTAATGAAGCTCTTCTTTGTCCCTACAACTTCTCTTTAAGTTTCAAGAGAAAATGCAAGTCTGCATGAATACTCACTTCTTCCCTGCTAGCTGCAACTTCTAAATATGAGCAATACTAACCAGTCATACTGTCCTTTTACTTGTTTCTATTTTGGCTTGAAAGCTTTTATCACGAGATCTACATTGTTTTTACTGGTATGATGGAAGCAACGAATCCTTTCCACTTAATAGCCTACTTAAATTAACAGTATTTCATTGGAACCTAAACAGTCCCATAAACACACCGGCATTAGTATTCTAATGACTTAGCTCTCCACCTGCTCACCGACCTCAGCATTTTAGGGCTGCCAACATCTCTCCTTCAAAATGGAGCTGGGTATGTATTTGCTTTGACACTGTTTCCATCCCCACCTGTCCATCATTTCCTATGATACATCCAAAAATATACAGCCTCTATAAAAGAAAATCATAGCACCATCTAACAGTTATGAGACAATAGCCTGAGGCACAACATCATCCACACACTAGGGATCTGTCTCTGAGCCAGATGGACACGTCAGAGTCTCCAAAAATTGGCACACAATTGAAAAAACTATTTGACCCACTTCTCAGGTTGTAACAGACTTAAAAGGCATGCCAAATTAATGTTTAAAAAAAAAAAAAAGGGAGAGAGAGAGATGTCTGTAACGTGACTCAAAATCTTTCCATGGGAGATGGGAAGAGATAAAATAAATAGCTGTGGTCAGAGTACATTTCAGGGATGAATGAAGCCACCACTCAGCATGCATGCAGCATGTAGAGAGAACAAGGAATTTCACTGCCCTTCAGGGGGACAAAGGAAAGAAATAGGTGACATCACCCAAGAGAAAGGCTACATTGCCTTTCTCATGCTTAGAGCAGACCAGAGCCACAGCAGTAGCCAAAACCATGTCAACAGTCCATCCAAAGTTATCCCTTAGCCTCTCTGTAGAGATATTTTTGTAGAGGCATAAGACAGTACTACGTACCCAGCCAGAATGAGTACTCTGACATCAGCATCAAAGAGGGCAATGGAAACGTCAGGTAGTATTGGCTGCTCTTCCTCCTTCCACTAGCAAAGGATTCAGAGGTAACCTTAGGGAAACCTAAAGGTCACTTCCCAACGGCTTTCATCTGAATCACACTCCCATAGTGACATGCCATTCTGCAGGGGCACCAAGGCTAAAAGTTAACTTACTCTGAAGTTCAGCAATGGGGCAGAGTAGAGTAAGGTGCAAAAGCAGTTTAATGCTCCATGCAGGCAACTTGTTAGAAATCTGATACAGAGCTAGAATCAACATAGAATATCAACTTGATATCTCCAGCTCTCTTTGCTGCAGAGAGCAGAACTGGACAAATAGAAAACTGTGCCTCAAACTAGCATCACATATGAAGCTGTAACTGCTTTTTAGACATTCCATCAAAATACACATCAGTGGCAGCAAGGCTGGGAAGTTCTGTTGTATTTACAGAGGAGGAAATAACGCAGCACCCACAAATACTTCTGACATCTTTCATTAGCACATCCCCTGCCACCTCAGAAACAGAGAAAAGACCTGGTACCATCAGCTCAGAAGGTGAAATAGTTCTAGATAAGGGAAGGAAGTCAGTTCCATGCAGCACACAGGAGCCCGAAAGCTCTTTCCATGTTTTCCCTTTTGAGTTTACACTATAATTCGCTGGATGGATGCTCTATTTGTATACATGGGTACAGGTGCTCTAGGCCTTACAATGCTCCAAAGCCTTTGTTAATAACGGTATTGCCTTGGAATGAGGTTGATTCCATAGGGCACTTTTGTTCCTCACTGCCTCCAGGAGCCTGTGGTCAGTGTTTATGTTTGTTGTCATTCTGTGAGCGCTCTGTCTCAAGCCACAGCCCAAGCCTGACGTAGGAGTACAGTTCATCTGAGCTGATGCTGAAGCTTTCCATATTGCTGCAATAAACTACCATGAACAGTGTTTCAAGCAATATTTGAAAATATTAAGTGGTTGTGAACCTTGACTGCTAGACACTGCTACCAATAAGGGCTGTCTTAACACACTATCAGCCAGAATCCCTGACCTATACACAAACATCCTCTCCTCTTTAAAATGTCCCAGCATAGCAGAGGAGCACTGAGGGGCCATTAAGGGTGGCCTGGCTTGCAGGATAAGCTTCTTGCCTCACACCATAAGACTACCAAAATTATTTATACATTAAAAAAACAGCTCTACTTAAACAACATGAGCCTGTTCTCTTAATTTCATACTATTTAGGGGAAAAAATAAACCATTTTTCTTTTCATTTTCCACTCCAACTTTAGTCATGTTTCTGCCTTCCTCTCACGCCCTGTTCCTGGGTGAGGAAGTCTCTGTGCTTCCTTGTACAAACTATTTGCTTTGGTTGGAACAGAGGGAAAATCCCTGTCTCTAAGGGGAAACAAGATGCATGACTACGGAGCTTGTGGTTAACTTGTATGATCGTGGATTTCTCAGTCCTATTGTTGAGGCCCTGGGCAGAAGAACCTGCCTTTTAACTGGGCTGCTGGTGTCTTTTTGCTGGATGCTAGCAAGTCCCACACACAGGTTTGACAGGGCTGAGCATTTCATACCTCCTACATCACAGAATCATTCAATGACTTGGGTTGGAAGGGACTTTAAAGACCATCTGGGTCCAATCCCCCTGCCAGGGTTATTCAACTTCTCTGGGCAACCTCCTCCAGTGCCTCACCACCCTCTGAGTAAAGAATTTCCTCCTAACATCTAACCTAAATCTCCCTTCTTTTAGTTTAAAACTGTTCCCCTGGTCCTATCAAGGGTTATAGGACGTTTGTAGACACCTCATACAGTGATGAAACCTGAGCCAGACTGTGTCATCCACGAAAAGGATGGTGGCAGCACTGAGCCCTAACCTTCATTCCAACACAGCACAAGACCAAGCACCCAAAAGCAGGCACAAGAAAATATCAGGTCTAGTGCTTTTGGAAAGTCACAGCAGATCCTCACACACCTCTAGGGACTTAAGCCTCCTAAACAGGCCAAGAGACAGTATGCATATAGCTCAGTACTCATTGTGAAGTTAATTGTATAAGTTAAACCATTCTATTGACCGTGCCAGAAAACTGCCCAGATTATTCCCTGGGACCCCGACCCAACCAGATAGTATTCTGGGATGCACTGAACTCCTTGGCCAGACTTCCTGACTTCACCTTTTACGATCTAAACCAGATCACACTTGTCACAACAGAGTTTCACGAAGCTGTGACAGCAAAAGGACTATTTTTATCTTCAGTAAATTAGATTTGGGATTTTGGGGAGCAAGAGAGACGCCTTCAGCAAAACAAAGCTTAATTGGAGAAAATATTTTGTGTTGCACCTAGACTGTAAGCAAAACATTGATGTATCTGATAGTATGTTGTAGGGGAAAGAGCTTGAAAGCAGGTGATGCATGGTGAAGTGTTCTCCTTCGTTTTCTCTCAGGATCATGATGTGGGAAGATCAGCAGTTTCAACTCCCACTAACCTACCAGCTGTGACAGGAACAAGCCAACAAACACTGCCAACTCAAAGTAATCATTAATCAGGCAAAAAAAAAAAAAAAAAAAAAAACCACATTACAACAGTGGCATTAAAAAAACTATTTTTTTAAAGGGAATACATGTAGTCTTCTTCTGCCTTTCAAGTTTTTTTTTACACTTTTACTGTCAGGTTTTATGTCTTCTGCATAAACATAAAGCCAGCAGGGAATTCTGGTTTGTGTTGTATTTTTTCAGTGGCAGCTAAAAACCTGACATCACTCATTCACTCAAATAACTGAAGCTTTAAGAAAAACAAAGTCAAGCTGCATAAGAATGGTGAATGCTGCCATCTCTGGCTGCCACAGTTTAAAACAGCTTCCATTTATTGTGTTATATCATAGAAACTCTATTTCCTACTGTAAAAAAGGAAGGAAGCGTGTAATAATGTACCTGATTTATTCTGTTTGTGCTGCTTTTAGAAAGCACAACACAAGAAGCTGGGCCAGGCAGAATTAATAACAGAACCATAACTAGATACTGACAACAATTGTGATTAAGGTAAAAATTAGGAACTTATAAAACTGCCTTTCATCTCTGTAACTGCTTCAAAATCTAATAAATACTGTTGTAATTTGGAGGCTCTTTGTATGAAACACAGGTAGGATAGTCTGAGTCTGATAGACTGTCATAAGTATACACAAGTTAAGCATATTTACTTCTTCTTTATATTTGGCCCAACAAGGAAGACAAAAGACATTTGGGACCACTGTCACCTACAGTTTACACATTCACAAGGAAGTGAGAGAAGGAACAGCTCAGATTCCTTTCACAGAAAAAGCTTCTTATATTTTTTGCCTAGACTACATATATTACATAGGCAATAGCCTACAGATCTCCCTCCCACCTCTGCAGTTGTTAAGTCCACACAAAAAGGATTTTTAAAAGACATTTACTGCCACAGCATTAATATAAATTGCCTTGTAGGGGAAAAGCATCTGCATTCATGACAAATTACACGGATTCAGGAGCTATGGAGAATAAGAGAGGAAAATACTTAGAATAGCTCTTCAAATTCAATTGGGCAGTGAAAACAATCATAGCAGGTAAATGCTCCTGTCATCACAGAAAAAAAAAAAAAGAAATTATGTGACTATTCTGATAGAATACTTACTTAACAAAGAAAAAATGTACCATTTTATGGCCAGGAAGAACAGCAGCATTGGGAATGAACACCCTGCCAAGGATTCATCCTCCTTTTGAGCTCTGGCAAATCAGATTTCCATTGAAACTATCAAAGATATCCATGCTGTCTCAAAGGACACAGTGTAGCAATTGGATAGATCAATATGATAAGAAAAGGTGTTTCACCAGAGATGTAATGATAGAAAGATTGGCATGATGGCACAATACAAAGGTGTTATAAAGAAGGAAAGAAAATTGCTCACCCATATCAGAAAATTCCAAATTCACAGAGAACAGCTTCACCAAGGAGGTCATCAGAAAGAGACCCTTCCTTACTGGCAATCAGCCCTTAAATGGGGTCTAATAGAGGTGCAGCCAGGCTCCATCCCTTCTGGTCAGAGAGCTGAATTGCCTTCACCTGTGCTTTCAGGGCTGACTGGGTCCTTTCCCCAGGTGCTCAATCAGTGGTTCAGTCCATGACTCCCATACATATGGGTAACAAAAATATCAGAAAGATTTTTTCTCTTCAGGAAAAAAAAAAAAACAAAAAAAAAAAAACCACAACACTTTTATTTAAAAAGAAGAAGAAAGACAAAAAGAAAGAGAACTATGGCTGGCTGCTCCCCATTGTCTTTGGCCAAAGCCAACAGAGAAGCCATACTATGGTGCAGCCTCCTCCTCAGCCACTTCTCAGAAAGCTGTGAAGGTTTGTTTGCAAACCCCTCCTAGACAATGCAACACCACCTGTTTATTTCTTACAGTCACAGAAGAAATGCAAAAAGGAAGAAATCTTTTTGGAAATCAGGCTCTGAGCAAACTGATGTATGTTTGCTGCGGATGTTCCTGCTCATTGCAGAGGAGTTGGACTAGACGACTTTAGACGTCCCTTCCAACTCTAAGGATCCTATGATTGTATGAAACACCCAATAAACACTATTTAAAAATGACTTTTAAATATATATTTATATAGGCTAAAAAATGAACAACAACAATAATGCATATACATGAAATGGCAAATCTGAGCTTATTCTAGACTGCTTGCTTCATTTTCTTTCCCCATGGATCCAGTGGCTTTCCTAATAGCATAACAAACTCAACCATGTATAGCAAGGGAAATGAGGCTCACTTGAGACAAGACCAAAAGTGCATTCCAGAGAGGTAAAAGTTTGCATAGGAACATGTAGAACAAAGCAGGTAACTTGCCACAAAATCCTGTCGCATTTAATTTATACACAAATCTATCTGCAATACAGTACCAGTGGGGAAGGTGTTACAGAAGGGAATGGGTTTTCAACTATGTTGGCATCAAACGTGCTAGTCATTTGTCAGGAAACATCACAAAACTTCAAATATAGTCAACTTGCAGAATCAAATTTCAATCTCATTAAAAAAGAAAATACAATATAGAGCAATAGTTTCTTAAGCGCTAGAAGCAACACAGCTTGATTTTTCAGTCACTACTGTCCTATGATTTACTATGAGTATTTTTTCACAGACTCCTTTCTACATGAGGGTCCTCTCCCATCTCCATTAAGGTGGGAGTTCAAATAGCTGTCCATGAGGAAAGTTATAGCTCTTTCCCATACTTACCTAGCAACTTATCTGGCAACTGTTTCAAAACTTACCAGAGTTTAATTATCTTTGTAATTTCTATCTGTTTGATAAATTGGAACACAGATAGGCAGCTAAAAAATACCAATATAGAAACATTCACTGATAGAGATATATAGAGTCATATATATACAACTTCCTCAGTAAATCAGGATTAAAAAACAATCAGAGCAATTAGTGGAAAAGAATATCAGAATTTGTAGGAAGTAGGCACGATAAAGCATTTGGAATGATCTGAAGGCCTGAGCCCAAGAGAGAATCATACTGACTTGGCATCTGTGAGACACTACTGTATGTTCAAGGCTACCTATTCATCTCTTTTCATACCCTCAGTACCTTACAGAAAGCAACTTTGGTGAGTGCTCTGTCCCCCACTGCCAAACTGTAGAGCAGTGGTCTCAATGTCTGGGAAAGCAGAATTTGGGAAAGTCTGGATAGCTTCAAAAAGGGTAGCTGCAATAATTTCACAGAGCAAGGGAGGAGTTAAGCGCGGGAGGGAGCAAGCAAAGAGAAGCTGAGAAGCCACAACCACAGGATCTCTAAACCAGGGATGCTGAGCAGTGAGGGCCCGAGCTAGGGCTCCATCCTGCTCCTGACAAGCTCAGAACCTCTCTTCTATTTTTCAAACACTCTATCTACTACACCATAAACTGAACAGTAGAAGTGCCATTTCAAAAATATTTACTTATCTGTGCTAAAAACCTAACATTACAATTTTAAAAAGGTTTTAAAAAGGTAATTTCAGGTCATATTTAAAATTGAAAAGTTGTTAAAAAAGCATTTTCAGCATATGAAGTGCCAAGAATCAAATCTGTTTTTATATGCATCTGTCACGTCACTGTGGTATGAACCATCATGTCCTGGGGATGCACCAACACTCTCAAACAACTGCTGCAGAACATTATGAGAAACCATTGCGACATTTCAGCGCGTGTACTTTGTCCCACGGGGAAAAATTAAAATGTAGTTGCTCTGGTTCTAACTCACATCAGATTTCAGTCCTTCTGTAAATGAGTAAACAAAACTATAGCAGTCTTGGCTGTTATATCAGTCAGCAGCTTAGACATTTCACAAGGGTCCCATACTTACAAATGAAAGCAAAAAAAACCCCAACCAACTATATAGACTGTCAACTCTGCTATCCAAGAAAGCAAATTCAAGTTTCTTTGGTTAGGGGAGGTGTTTTTATATCTCCTAATGTGAGTTTAAAAAGGCAGAAGAAAACTCCAAGATGTCCATGTTTTGGTCCAGGCCTTTCTCAGGCTCTTATGACACTGGGCTATGCCCATGGACACTCAGGTTCAGTTCTCCACTTTCATCAGTTCAGGTGCTTATAGGAGACACTGTAATGATCTTCAAACTCAAGTGATGAAAGTGCACATTTTGCCAATGACGCCTCAGCCAGTCTGCCCCATCTGCAGGAGAGGCGGCAAATGATTTCACTCTTTAGGCATTCAAAATAAAATACACACACGGCAAATTCCAAACTGGCAGAAAAACCCAGCCATTAAAAAAAGTGATTTGTTTTCTACATTTGTAAACGCAAAGGCTCCATTTATTTCCACTGCCATAAGGAAAATGAACTGGTATTTTTTTTAAACAATTGTAGCCAGTACATTCGAGACTGTTTTAATTTCAAAAATGCTAACTAGCAAATTAGAGTTTAAATGGCTTTTCTAAAGTGCTACCATTTTAGATACAGTTTTCTGATTGATGGCATCACTTTGCCCTGCAGGAAAAGATTTCATTGTCTGCTTACATATAGTGTAGGGATGGCAGTTGCTGGACTCACTAAGTTAAAAAAAGAAACCTAAAATACATGAATTAACAACCAGGTATATTTTGAGATCCTGAAAAAATGCATATACATATATACAATTCTTTTAAAATAAAAAAATGTATGGTCTATAATCTTCTATCTGTTCATCTGTCTCTACACAATGGGGAAATTAAAATAGCAAGCGCAACTGATACGGTCACATTGTAAAAAAGCTTACAGGCATGCTTAACACAGAGCGAGTTGCTTAATTCAACTCACTGGGACTATTCCCAGTGCACAAATGTAAGATGTGTGTAATTCTTTCCAGGATCAAGATATGCAAGGATGACCTGTAATGAAAATAAAACTACCTGTATTTTGAAATTTCTTAACCTGCACTTATTTTTGCAGCTACAGCAGCATCTGGTGGACAAACAACAAAATATACAGTTAATGTGCTTCCATCAATTAATATACATACTTATATTTCAAAATACAGACTGTTATTAATTGCTTTTGTTTAAGTCAATGAGGGAAAAAATAAAGAGAGTCCAGCATGGGTAATTATTAAAAATGTTGAACTTGGAAATGCCTCTTAAACAATGCTTTATATTCTTAACCACAAGCAGTCAAGACTTTCTTTTTTCTTAAAATACAAAGATGTCACCTTTTCCTCCCTTCCAGGAAAGCATTTGTATCTTTGAAGCGCTGGTGACAGTGAATCAATCTACACAGGCCCACTGTAATGACTGCTTACAAACACCCCCAAGATGCTCAGTTACGCAGTCAAAAAATAAAATCTGTCACAAATAAAGTTGTCAAATTGAAGAACCAGAGTTATGAAAATAACTGAGGGCCCCTGAAGATTTTCTCTTCATAGAATCAAAGCCCGAAAAGAAAAATAAAGAAAAAAAAAATACCCAAAACAACCAAAGACACTTCAGGAAAACTTAGCACACAGTCTTGAAGCAGACTGATCAGCATGGTGACAGACATTCTTTTGCTCCACTCATTTTCTCTAATTCCTATACAAATTGCTCTCTTATTTTTCATATTCCCTTACAGGTATATTTATTCAGAAGCAGTTACAAAAATATTTAATGATGAATGAGAGTCATTCACCTTTGCTAAAATCTGCTTAGTGCTGAGGCTTGACTTAGTTTCCTATGGCCTGCAGACAAGAGATTATAGTATAAAAAGATGAATATACTGACTTAAATGTTTTGGCAATGAATAAGACATTTTATCTACCACCAAAACCAAGGAAGGAAACAAAGTAACAACCATTCTATTACTGGTTGTAAAATCCTAAATTGACAGTACCAAAATCATTCTAGAAGTCAGGCAATAACCTCTAGAAAGATGAAAACAGAAAATAGAATATACATGAGGATGTGGTTTAAAACAATGGATGGAGTACGAACAGCATAACCAGGTTTCCGTCTTCTATTTGGAAATCTGGGTGTTCTCTGGCCCTTCACATATAGTACGGCACATGGGACCTTCATAGCCTGATTGGATGCAAGCATTTGCAAACACAGTAATTCCCTGATTTTAACTTCATTAAGAAAACAGAAGTCATCAGCAAGGAGTCCATCATTGCCAAAAGCAATACTAGCCTCTGCTTTTTCAGTTTTTATTTGAAGAACTATTTGCAAAATGCAAATTCCAGGGACTAGCAAATCAATAAATCTATGAAGTCACATATTGGCTATATAGCAGCACCTTGCTTCAAGTTACCCACTTGCCGAAGATTGACCATGGCGAGGAGTATCTTTCACTAACAAAATGCAACAGATAAAGACAAAGGCAGGAAGGTAGCTTACTTAGGACACACACACAAATAAATAAATAAAAATCTGAATTTACAAACATGAACAGCTTGACTCGAGCATCGCTTAAGTCCTTACCTTTTCCCACTCTCCTTCTCTCCAAAGCTTCCAAAAATGGGAGACAGCCAAAACTCCTGAAAGCCCATTCCAGATATTTTCACAGCAGATGTAACTATTCCCATACAACTTCACAGCCCCCCAAAAATGAGGTTATTCATGTAAGGCACGTAGATAAAAGTTAAAAACATTTTAGCTAGGAATAACAGCGTCCTAGATCCAATCAAAGCACCTACAGAAAACAGCTGCAGTCATCAACTCCAGGGTCATTCACTGGGAAAAGCTACACCTGTGGAGTTCTACCACCTGGCTGTGATTTCAGTGATTTTAAAGGTCTTGACAGAACTGTATTTAAGAATCTCACTTCTAGAACCTTTGCAACCCTCAGTAGGTAATAAAATTAGAAATCAAAAGTTAATAATAATACAGTGCATGTGCCTGTGTATGTCTGCAAGGCAAGATTTGGCAGAGATGGTATCTCACATTTTACTATCCAGTATCATTAGAGGCAAACTTTGGAAAGCTAAACGCCTTTAATTAACAGGCTAGATGACAAAACATACGTTACAAGTGATTGCTCTAGTTTGAACCCCAATTATATGCGTATTAGGAAGAATATTCCCAAATGAAGAAGGTATTTGTTGAGAGGATGGGAAGCTTATCACACCAAAGCTGGCCGTGCCCTACAGGAAAGCCAGGGGATGGATTTTGTGGCATACCGAGTAGCTAAATGGATGGGAACAACTGTCCTAAAGCTCACTATGCTCCAAATACGGTGCGTTTGGCACTTACAAGCTTTGTTTCCGTGGCTTATCCTCTTGGGCTTCCCTCGAAGCTCCTGCTCCACTGCAGCCTCGTACTTTGTTCTGCCATGCCACCTTCGCCATCCCCTCTGCCACTTGGCAAGGTGGCTGCCCCAAGCGGTGTGCTATGCATCTGTGCTTGTGATGGGCAGCAGCATGCATCTCTGCAGCACCTGCCAGGCACCTCGGTGAGCCCCAGCACACACCAGAGGGACTCGGTAGACTCTTTGTTCCCTAGCACTGAGGGTTTAGCAGCTCTGCAAAGAAGTAGGACAACTCAAGCAGAGCTAGAAGCAAAAGGCAAAGGGTGATATGATTTTAAAACTCATCCTGCCTGTTGCATGTTTTTGTTGCCCTCTTTCTTCTTTTTTTTTTTTTTTTTAAAAACAAAACTTTTTTGTTACTTATACACATTAACTACATTAAATATTCTATGTGCGGATTCAGACAATTCTTCCCTCAACGCAGCGCATGCAAACCCAAAATGTCGGATCGCGCAAACTCCCCCGCCACGCTCGCGGAGCGCGTGCCGCCACCAGGCGGGAAAGTGCAGGCATAGCGCGAGCCCTGGAGGAGCGGGCGGCGAGGAAGTTTGCCGCTCGGCGGCTTCCGTCCGTGGAGCAGGGCCGTGTCCCGCCGCGCCCGCCGTAGGCAGACATGGCGGAGTACTCCTGCGTCAAGTCCACCAAGCTCGTTCTCAAAGGGACGAAGGAGAAGAGGTGAGGCTGCCTGCGGCTTCCCTCCTGGGAGCCAGGCTACGGCACAGCGCTGGTTGGGGGGGGGGGGGGGGGGGCATCGGTTGTGCTCTTATTTTTCTACGTCACCCTTTGCAGCAAGAAAAAGCACAAGAACAAGAAAAGGAAAAGGGATGAGGATGCAGAAGAACAACTTGATATCGTTGGTAAGCAGCCTTCTGGGAGTTATGTGACTTTATGGCAGCTTTAGGGAACAGCAGAAGTGGAAAAGATTGTCGTAGGACTCTTAAAACTAAGTGTGCCCTATGTTCTGGTTTGTAGTCACTTGTCACCATGTTTGTAAGTTAGAGTCTAGCCTCTTTTCTGCTCAAGTATGTTCACATATAGTCTTGAGCTCTTTATTTACTTCGATCTCGTTTGGGTCTTTTTGTTTGTTTATTTTCCAGAAGTATTTGCTGTAGGTAGACTTATAATGCTCTTCTATATATTTCTACGTGAATAACATGTCTTATGTTATTTGACGTTTTCCTAGTTTGGAGAACGTGTGCTTTCTGTTCTTACTCAGTAGTAGTTACTTCTTGCCTGAGTTCTTTAGTTCACTCATACTTTCAGTCCTTCTGGAAGGAGGTTTTGTTAACTTCTTTATTTGTTCTAGTTTGTCACACTGCTGTTATGTTATGTTATGCTCTATAAATTTGTTACTGTTAATTGAAGCCAAAGACACAAACATTATTTTGTATCCAGCTGTAACTTCACTTTTTTTTCCTAAAAGAGGAGGATCAAACTATGTATGTTTTTGAGAGATAACACAACAGACTGCCCTTCAGTGCTGTTTGTCCTTAATTTACCATAAGTTACTTCACAAAAGCAGCTAAAATATATTCAGTCATGAGAGATGTAGATAGGTACTGTAGCACCACGCTCCTAACAGGATGTTATTTTCTATTTTGTGCAAAAGCACTGCAAGGGAATTGGTGCCTATTTCTCTGTTAAAAGACCATAGATGAGAAGATAAGCTACTGTGCTTCACCAAACATCTCAGGTGTTTTGCATTCTTTAGTTTACTTCAATTTCAAAAGAAAATCCTGGAAGAGATTTGGAAAATACATATGCTGATGAATTTGCATTGCTCAGGGAGCAATGGCTTAAAATTTGAATGTAGGAAAGTTCCATACAAAAATGCAGAAGAGCTTCTTTGTGATAAGGGTGAGGTAGCACTAGAACAGGTTGCCCAGAGACATTGTTGATTCTTCTTCTAAGACTTCTCTGGATGCCTACCTGTGTGACCTATTTTAGCGTACTTACTTTAGCAGGGGGTTGGACTCAGTGATCTCTTGAGGTCCCTTCCAACACCTGTAATTCTGTCATTCTGTGATCAGTAAGCTGTGACACTGCAGGATAAGCAAATGTGTTGCGTGTGTTCTATAAGATTATTTCTGCTTAAGAAAGATAGATTTGCTGAATTTACCATGAGGAAAAGAGACATCATATTTTAATTAATTAAAAATAATTGTCTTAATTAGGCAGAAAATATTTTTAAGATAATGGGAGGAAATGTTACCTGTTTAAATATATAAACACTATAATTCTAGTTCATGTATGTGAGTAGGGCTACATTGGTAGAACTCTGTGAAGCTCAAATGTACAAACGTTGTTCAGTTGGAAACATCATAAGTCTAAGAACTGCTATTTGTATGAAGTAATTTCACAGAAGATAACTTAAAGGTTTCTGTTGTGTTGGATATGTAGTAATTGGCTGTGACTGCAAAACTGCAAGAGGCTGATCCAGAATAAAAAAAAAAACACCTTCCTTGCAAGGTTACCTTCAGCTAGATCAGCTGGATGAATCTAAGTGCTCTGTCGTGTTACAGCACTACGGAGGGATGGAGAACAGGAGCCAGTGATTAGGGATAGGAAGGTGGATAGAATAGCAGGATAGCCTGTTCCATCAGCAACACCATTAAATTGGCTGGGTATTATAAAATAATGTACAAAAATATTAAAATACTGTGACTATCTATAGGATGTCAAGTCTCTGAGTAGATACAGAAATAATGACTCCTGAACTAATGCAGTTAGAAGTTGTGAATACTCCATTAACTGTGATGGTTATTTTGTTTGTTTCAGGAAACTGGTGGGCTGTCAGTAATTTTGGTGAAATTACAGGAACTATAGCTATAGAAATGGATAAAGGAGCTTACATCCATGCCCTTGATAATGGCTTGTTTACGCTTGGAGCACCACACAAAGGTTTGTTTCAGGAAATTTGGAAAAAAAAACAGTTTCAGTAATGAAAAGCATACATGTAGTATCGTTCAAAGGCAAACAGTTTTACAGCTAAAGGCAGTTCATTACAAATAATGCAGTAATCTTGGCTGTAGCATGACTAAAACCTAATGACTAGCAATCAGTTTCACTTATTTCTTCTTGCTGTTTTATCTGTATAATAAATTGAATCACGTTGGAGATGATTGCTTGTTACTGGATAAAAAGTAATGTAACTTATTAAATTCTTTTATGGTATCAATTTGAGAATGAAACTTGAGGCAAATGAGTTTGAAGGATTATTGCTGCATCCTTTTCAGAATGTATTGGTTTTGCCACTGTGCAAACATAGTATGGTGTATGGCACTGGTATGGAGGGGGTGAGCTTGTCTTCTACTTTGAGTCTCAACCATCAGTCAGACAAGAAATACTCCACGACCCTCGCAGTGTGTTTTGTCTGAGTGAGTTCAAACCAGCAATGACAGTATTATCTCACTTCGGTTTTGAGGAATGGAGAGGCCAGTAGCTTTTTAAGGTTTAGGGCTCTGTTCCTGGAGACAAACTGTAATTTTGTTATTGAGAAAATAATATTACAATGAAATTGTGGTTTTCAACATCACCTGGAGAATTACAAAACATTCTTGACTGTAAATTCCTTAGAACAAGGATGATATTTGTGCTGTTTTACTTGAATGTAAGTAAGCACCTCCATTGTTTTTCTTTAAGAATGTGGATATTCTAAAGGAATTTCTAAAGAAGAGCAGTATTGCAGATTTCTATAGTATTTAGCAGTAGCAGTTGTATTGTTTTTCAGCTTGTTTGAAACAGCAGTGTTAACAGATTAAATACTGTGTGTAACACATATCTTGTAACTAATGGAACGTTCATTCCTAAGATGATGAAGGCCCTAGTCCTCCTGAACAGTTTACAGCCGTGAAGTTGTCTGATACAAGGTAACTACTGTAACAAAATGTTACAAGCCTTGATATTTGTTTTCTTTGTTTCTGATACGAATACCTGTTTTTATATTCTCTTAAAATGCATTGCATACTAATAACATATTTTTGATTTATTGAAAATTGTGAATTGCTTTAAATCAAGATGTTCTTCGTTGTTTCCCTTCATTTTTTCTTTGAGGATTGCTCTGAAGTCTGGCTATGGGAAATACCTGGGTATAAATTCAGATGGACTTGTTGTTGGGCGTTCAGATGCTATAGGATCAAGAGAGCAATGGGAACCTGTCTTCCAAGATGTAAGCTGCTTAGGATAATTCATTCAGTGTCCTTAGCATCTGACTGCATTTTGACTTGTGATCTGTATTGACAAGCAGTGAAGTGTTATTTACAAGTTGCCTTTTTGCAATTTCTTTCATATTGTAAGTTCTTATCTTCTGTTTTCCCAAGTATGATGTAGTTTTTGTATTTCTTCAGGAATTTTTTTTATGTACTTCAAGTTCCTGCATTTTGGCAGCTAGGTAGGAAGTAAGAATGGAGAAGACTGCCAGCTAGCTGTTAAATGTCTACATGTAAAAGAACAGAATACACATACAGAGCTTTCTGTTGTATTGTAAAGAATCAATGTTACCAATAAGGTTTATATACAAATTTTATACTAACAGTATGTGATATTTCTACAGAAAAAAATGGCATTACTGGCAGCAAACAGTCGTTTCATTAGGTGTAATGAAGATGGAGACATAGAAGCCAAAAGCAAAACTGCAGGGGAAGAAGAAATGATAAAGGTAATTACCATATTCTGCAATTAATGCAGGCCTGGCGTCGATATTCAAGCTTACCCAAGTACTTCTATGCTACAGTTTACTGAGGGCATAGAGATATAATTGTTTTCTGTAAGCTACCAAGTGATTTGGCCATAAAAGAGGAAAATGAGCTCCAGGAATGCCTAAACTGAGGTACTTACCTATCTGCTGGAAATATTTATGCCACTAAAGAAGTGGTGGGTAAAACCCTCTCATGATACACCAGATAATTCTGAACTGCGTGGTACAAGAAGGTGAATTCTGGCTGAACCAGCAGCAGAGAAGGGTTATCCAGAATGATGCTGGTGTGGAGATTTCATGTAAGAGGATGTGGAAATACGTCATTTGGACTTGAAAAGCATGTGCCTGCACATAGAGAGAAGTGTGTATTAGTCAGAGCAATAATACTACAGACTCAATCTCTCAGAAATACATTTTGTCCCTGATAACTCTTAACAGTTGTAATGGTGCTGCTTTGAGGGTGAAATTACATCTTACAGTATTTTGAAGCACTATGCTTAATCGTTCCCTGTACTATAGGAAGCTCTTGCTTTTATTGCTGTTTTTTTCTAGTTAACCAGTCTGGAAGCTGAGAACTTAAAGTTACTCTGACTCACTTGGTTATGAAGGTTATATTGTCTTATTTTTAATAAAAAATTGCAATCTAAAGAAGACATTTTCTGTTATGTATTTTCTTCTCCATGAACAGATTCGAACTTGTGCTGAAAGAGAAACTAAGAAGAAAGATGATGTTCCACAGGAAGACAAAGGAAATGTTAAACAGTGTGAAATCAACTATGTGTATGTAGTTGGGAGCTATTAACAGGTTTAAGTAACTTCTTCCTCTTTTCTTTGGGAGCTTCTTTGATGAAAGGGTCAAACTCCCAACCAGTTGGTTACTTCCTCCTACTCAGCAGCAAAAGGACATAATATAGGATGAGAAGGTTCATAGGTCAAGATAAACAGAAGGAGATTGCTTACTAGTTGATGTCACAGAGAAAACAGACAAACTTTGGGGGAAATTAATGTATTGCCTCTTACTATGCATATATGGATATAAGATATGGGTAGTAAGAGAGACAAGCAAAAATTAAAAAACCTATCTTTCCCCTTGCTCCCAAGCTCAACTTCACTTCGTTCTCTTCCACACCTACCCCTCAGCTGGGGACTGGCCAGTACAGGATAGTTTTTCTTTTCCATGCCTTCATTCTGTGTGTTCCCCTCTAATGTGATCCTCTTCACTGGCTGTAGGAGAATATCAGCTTAGGCTCCTGAATCACCTCCTTTTTCTGCTTTGTCCTTGGTGTTCATACCATATTTACTGTTTTTCTTCCTCTCCTCTGCTTGTGTGGCAACTTTGTCCTTTCTTAGATGATTTCACAGAGGCATCACCAGCTCTGCTAAATAGACTCGGGTTTACCACGTGGTGGGTCTGTTTAGCATGGGGCAGTTCCTGGCCTCTTCTCACAGGGGTCACACCTGCAGCCTTCTCACTACCAACACCTTGCCAGCTACACCCAATGCACCTTCATCACCTTCATTCCTGTCTTGTTTTGCTTCTAGGTGAAGGAGTTGAAGTTCTTCAGAACTTTTAACCATATCACATTAATCATGCATGGTATCATTCCCACTCTGCCTCAAGAAACTGAGTAATTTTCACATAGATAAATTTTAGTGCACTTCTGGTAGTGTGATGGTTTGTTAGATTTTTATTAGGCCAGTTGTCTACTGCAAGATACTCATCACGGTTGTTTTTATTGAAATACAGAACTTGAAGTAAGTTACAGTTCTTAACGTTTTTTCCTCTTTTTTTCAGAAAGAAATTCCAAAGTTTCCAAGACAAAAAGCTGAAAGTAAGCAAAGAAGATACAAAAGCCCTCCGAAAAGCCAGGAAAGAAGGCACTTTTCATGAAGCACTGCTTGACAGGTACTTTAATGTAGAAGAAATAACACGCTAATTTAAAAGTTATTGGGAGATGGGGTTACAGTAAAATTGGATACAAAAAACGGATAGGTTTCATGGAGGGGAAGGCAGAGAGGAGATACAGATATGAGCACTTCCTCCCGGGTCAAGATATTGCAGCAAGTCATATGCATTTTTGTTGTTGTTGTTACTCTCCAAATTTTCACATATTTACCTGAAATTTCTGGGTTGGGAAACTCATCAGAACTGAATCATTTGGGCATCTCCAGATTTGCTCAGTTTATTGAGTACGGAGGAGGTGAGCAATGACTCTTTTGAATAATAAGAAATAAGCTTTTAAATTTTTCAGTACCTTTTGGAAAGGGGAGAGCTGCATTTTAAGAAGAAATAGCATTTATTAAGCAGTTTTCAGGTTATTTAGTGAGAATAAATCTCTTATTTCCCCACGGAGCCAGGAATACTGAAACTGTCTTGAACTTTTAAAATGTTTTGTATGGTATAAATTTTCATACATTAATTCATTAAGTGGAAAATGCAGAAGAGTGCTTCTGAGAACTCGTAATTGTAAGCGGGGTGAAAAAATTCACTACAGCCATCATAGATTGAGTGTCAGTTTCAGCTCTCAGTTTGAATTCTGTCCCTCAGAGTGATCTGGTGGGTTTTTGTGTTTGCTGTGAGAAACGGAACAGAAAGCTGCTTTCAATGCCTGCTTAAGATTTAGAGTCAAATAAAACATTCAGATGCAATGTCCAGTGTTTAATGTTTTGTTTCGTTCCCCTTTCCACACAGGCGAGCAAAAGTGAAAGCAGACAGATACTGCAAGTGAGAGCCAGCTCGTCCATTTTCTTCTGAGTCTTTGATTATATGATCATACTGAGAACACAAGTAAAGTCTTTTATAATTGTTTCTACAAAAGCTGTTTTGCTGATGTTTTTATTATGTTATTTTTAAAGGACTGCCCAAGCTGTAAATAAGCATCAACCTATTCTCAAATTTCAATAACTATTACTATTAATATTATGCTACAACTACATGCTATTGAAACAGTAAGATAATTACTTAATGGAAGACAATTTATTTGATCCACTGATCTCCCAAGGTTGATGGAAGAAACCTGAGTTCAGAGACTGATAAAGGGCAGAGGAGAACAGCAAAGTTGTCAACAATAAAATATTGCATTGAACTGTCAATAAATAGGTAAATGCCTCAAACAAGCAAGAGGAAATAAATAGAATACATCATACCAGTTACTGAGTAGAACATCTGTGGAACCATCCAATGCAGTGTGAGGTAGGGACCAGAGTGTTCAGAATTCATAAAGCAGTGTTTGAAACAGACCCATTGTTCAGATTGATAAATTACAAAATCCAGGTGCTGGTGAAGGTCTGGACAAGTCAACCTTAAAACAAATGGAAATGCAATTGTCTTGTAAGAAAAAGGACTGACTGTCTTGTTAGCAGGCTCCTCATTTAACAAGAGGAGAAGGATAACTTCAGTCAAACTTGCTAGTTTCTTTAGGGCACAGACTTTAAATAGTCTTTAATAGAACAGCAGTGCTTTTCGTAAGGTCATAGTATAATGTGTATTCCTGGTATCTTGTATAAAATGTGTTTTCCTGTGTCTGTTCTGATTACCAAGAGGTTTCTCAATAAAAACATCTCTATAGGAACTACCTCAGATTACTTACGCTCTCTTTCTATGTAATCTACATCATAAAGACTACCTGGTAACAGTGTTGAGGATTGTTATGGCAATAATTTGAGCTCTCCATGGAGCCCTTACTAACTCAATATGAACTGCAGAAATAGTATAAAGTTGTGAGCTAATGCAAGATAGTGATGACTCTAAGAAGCACGAGAACAGACCAATAAAGTCTTGGCATATAATGGCAATTTCAATTGTTCTAATTTTACAGGTGGCTGGTCTTGAGGAAAAGCACAGAGTTTAAGTACCTCATAATTGTTTAAACCCACTATTTAAGTTTTCAAGAGTAAAACAAATAGTAGCCAGAATGAGAAGGTTAGCCAAGGTCAGTAATAAAAGTTTTTGGTTTTTTTTTTCCCCAGGAATTTAGAAAATAAGGAGATAGCCTAGAAATATTTATGATACCAAAAGAAGAAAAATTCCATGGGCTGGGCAAATTGATGATACGATGTAAGGACTCTCTAATTCATGTTTTCAGAAAAGCAAATAAAAATTGAGACTTTTCTCTTAAGAATTCTTCTAAGCTTTTCATACACAGATTTTGCCAGATGACATTCTTCTCTAATACATTGAAGTTCATTGAATTTACTCATACTATTCATTTGATACCTGTTCTGCAAGAATGAGCACGTTCACTAATTCCTGGCATAAATATCTGTTTTGGAATGAGTGCATTTTCTTCCCTATTTAGTTTGAGAAATGAAATGTGTCCCCTCTGCAGAGCTGGTTTTTGCAACTGTTGGGATATTTATGTTTCTAACTGTCTCATATGTACAAGATGTTGGAGACTTTCCTATGATTCCAGCTGCTTTGTAAGATTCTGTGTCTTAATGCTGATAGAACACCAAGAATGCAGAGAAATTAAATACAACTGTACAATACAGTTACAGCGAGAATTCTTCTCTAAATTTTCACATGTACTCCTTGAGTAGCTGCTTTTTGAACTTAAATGATCTTCTGTAGAATTCTTTTCCCCCATTGGCATTCCTTGTTTTTCATACCTTATTGCATCCCTTATTGTGTTTCAGACCACGCTGTTAACAAAAATGTAACAGTATCAGTTGACCATGTAAACTAATCAATCAATCACTTTGCTTTTTATAATGAAGATATGATTATGGTAAATTGTTAACATTTTATTCCTAGTTCTAGTACAAAACTTTGAGATTACTCTTTAACATGTAGCAGGGATGGCTGAAAATTATACTTATCAGCTTCTATTAACTGGGCATTCTTTCAAAGAAAGCAATTGTTAGGAATATTAAAGTGTTTTCTAGTAAGACTACATTAAAACACGGGGAAAAAAAAAAAACTGTAATCAGCAGAACTGATCTTTGATTGTAATTTTACAGGTATCTCCAGAATTTTGTTAAAATTCCTTAACATGTCAGTAACCCAGGCATAAAAGTCTTGTCTGTATCACATGTGAATATTTGGCTTGTATTAAGGGTATGGCTCCAAAAAAACCTAAAGGTATATAAAGTAGCTATTGTCAATGATTACTACCTGCTTAATAGTTTAAGACTTGGGAATCAGAATGTACAGTTATGTTGTTCAGAGGGAAAGCTGTCTGGCACTTAGTAGTTTTGAGAGAGAGAAAAGTTGGTGTATCTGGGGAGCTTTGTGTCAAAAGTAGCTACCTCCCAATTTTCAGAGAGGCGAGAACAAGCAAAGGCTTTCTTTTAAGAGTTGAAAGAGAGCCAGAGCAGAGCCAGGGCCAGTAAGCACAGAGCATGGCTAGCTATTTATCAGTAGTAGAAAAGGTCAGAGAGGTGAAGTTCAGAAGCTTTTGAAAAGCAGTGTCTGTCTGTGCTCTGTGATTTCCTTTTGTGGAGGAGAGGCTTTGCTACCTTTTTCATAGTGAGCAAAGGCCATATTGTGAGTTCTTGTAATTGCTAGAAAAGATATGTTGCACCTGCCAGGAGGTCTGCCAGAGCTGTGAACACTGAATTTGCAGGCAGAAGGTGGAAAGCTAGAAATAAAGAGATGATTGCTGGCAACGCTTCTGGCCATGAGTTTAGAAAATAAAAGATCCAATTCAATCTGGTTATTCCTTATCATAGACTACAAAAATATGTTCAGGTACCTGCAAGTAATTAGAAAACCGTCTTACAGGTATTTGGTTTCAACAGAAAAGTGTGGCTGGGCTCTATAGAAACTGCTCAATTTCTAGTTGTGAATGACAGTTCCGTGGAAGCATCAAGTTCCTTGTGCTACTCCGTACTTCTCATTTCCTAAATTTCTTGGTTGGTTCTGTACCTTCTTCCACCAGTGCACAGTGGTTTGTGCAATTCCAAGCTTCGATTCTCAGCTGATGCTTTCCTACACACTGCTGTACGTCCTCTAGCTTTAATGCCTTATAATTCTTTTTTTCCTTCCCTATTTCTTAATTTGTGCATGTCATGCAACCTTCCAATTAACTGTCTACCAGGGACATGCTGGTTTGTGTTTTTTTTTTTTCCTTGCCACCTTCTGGTTTCTATGAGAATTAATTGTGTAGCCAATTAAATCACAAATACTTGGTTTTTTTTGTGTGTGCCTAAGAAGGTGTAGCATACAGAACCTGACTTGGGCACCAGATAAAGCACAAGATGTAAACTAAACCACAGACTTCCTAGAAGGTCTTTAATACTTATACATGATTTGTGCCTTGTATTATGACAAATGCACCATTTATCTGTAGTAGTGAATAATATAGTAGTAATATGTAATAGTAGTAAAATGTAATATGTAATAATAATGCAGTAGTGAATAATAAGTACACAGCATGCCTAGACTGATAAATCTAATACTCCGTTTCTCATGGTGCTAAGAATGGCTCCAGTTGCGGGTTTCCTGCATCGTTAAGCAGGCAAGGCGGGGAAAATGCTTTCTTCCTAAGGAAGGTGACCGCCTTGCATCTCATTACCATAAAACTTGCCTGCTTCAAAGGATCTCTCAGACACGCACAGTGATTACACAGAGTGAAAACTGGTGCCACAGGTTTGCTCTGAGTGTTGCCTAAGAGAGAATTTTATTTCATGTTTTCCTGTGCGAAACTACAGGAGAAGCTTTCCTTGGATTAAGCTTTCCCAGCCGGCTCCCTTTCACTCAGCTCCCAGCAGATCACGCTGCAGCTGCTCAGCTTTGCAGTTCTTATGCCTGGAACCTCAAGAGGTTTACACGTGCTTTATTTTTAACGCCTCATTCTTGGAACCAGAATTGATAAGGATGTTCTGGAGCTTTGGTGTGGGCTTGCAGTGCACTTGTCCACTTTTCAGCTGATGCAGCATCTGTAGAATATTTTATGTCACTCTATTTACTGCCTCAATAAGAAATTTTCAGGTAAAATAACCCTCTACCGCTGCTACAAGCACATAGTTTGAAAGCTAATGAGCTACTTTACTACATCAAACTCAGCACAAAATATTAATACTGGGGCAACCTCTCATTTCCCGCGGGATGGATGTAGAATTGGGATCGGGTTTTTTGTTCCTGTGGAAATACGACTTGAAAGTCTTCTGCCCATCAAGGAAATAAAAAGAGGGGTGCTTTTGGCGGCACGACAAAGTCTCCCACCACCTAGGGAGGTAGCTGAGGTTTAGTTTTGCCCACGCAGGGCACGGGCACGCACAAAGCACCCCTAACGCAGCAAGTACTGAGCGGAGCCGAGCCGTCCCGCCCCGCCCGGCAGCGCCCGCCGCCACCCCCGCGGCGGTCATGTGGGCGCCGCGCATGACCGGCGCTCCCAGCCGAGCCGGGAAGTGCCGAGCCGAGCCGAAGGGAAAGCGAAGCGGAGCGTGGAGGATGGCGGGCAGGGGCTGGGCGCTGATGCCGCCCGCCGTGCTGATGGTGCTGCTGCCGCTCGTCGTGGCGCCGGACCCGGTGAGTCTGACGGGGCGGGTGAGGCTGTGCCAGGCGGGGCGGAGCGAGCGGGGCTCGGGGGCGCGAGAGCTCGGGACGGCGGCACCTGCTGGGCCTCGGTCCTCTCGTTTTTACGGGCTTTAAGCAGCTCTTGTGGCGAACAGCCTTGGCTTTATTTACCGCTGCAGTGCGTTTTGTACGACTGTGTCTCGCATGTACTGCAGCGTACGCTGCAACCGTGATTTTCAAACTGAAAGTTAAGGAGGACGCGCTGGAAGCGTGTGTGCCTTTCGGGCCATTCACTGCCTTTATGGTCGTTCCATCAAGCAGGCAGGTGTGGGGTGCTTTTCTTTTAAATAACGCTTTCAGAAGTATTTAAGCGTTTCTGTAAGTCAGCTTTCCTTGTTTAGAGCAGGCTGTCTTCCACCTCCTTAGCATGCAAGCAGAGCCATTCTGGTTCCGTGTTGTGGTTTTTATTCCCGAAGAACTGCAGCGTGCTTTCATCTCCTCAGCCTCCTACTCTCATTATGGTCTGTAAGAAGGTGAGGGGCAACCGGCAGTGAGTCCCTGCTGGCTGCAGTTGGGTTTGCGTTTGGTTGCTCTTGGTGAAGCTTTGCGCTGATACCTGCTGGGTGTCCAGTTGTGCTGCTGTGCAGCCAGCTGTGAATATTTTGGTTTGGATTTGGACAGACTTGGGCAGACTTCCATTCCCTTTAGCTTTTGGCAAGGCCTCCTCAGCCATACTGAATGTCTTGTTTAAAATGTGACTAAAATTGGCTCAGTTCCCATTTCATCAGTGCTGCAAGAGGACTCCCATCTTCAGAAAGACAAATGTCTCCTGGACTGCTGCAGCATGGCACAGGGCTGGCACTGCCCTTTAAAGGGAGAGGAGCTGAGAAAAAAAGTTCACAGACCAGAATATGCAGAATAGAACAAGTTGTTTTGTCTAAAAGAGACTGAATGCTACCTCCTGTAAATACAGAACAGCATTTCATAGCATAAACATACCTGGTTTAAAATATGAAGACAAGAAACACTGAATATTAACAAGTATACTGGAATTGATCTATATCAAAAACATTTTTGATGGTAATAAGCCCTCCAAGAAGGGCTTGGAGCATCGTTTAGACTGGACAAGCTACATTCAGCCTGTTTATATGAAAGCAGTCAGGCTAGTTTTTGAAGTATTTACTCAGCAGTCATTAAACCACATATTAATTTTCTTTATTGTGGTGAATAATAACTGTTAGTAATTGATTTATTTGTTTTTCCCAGGTAGCAATTTACCTTGATAGTTTGTTGCCTACTCAGTTCCTGTTCTGCTCTACTTTTTTTTTTTCCATAGAATAGATTATAACAAAACAATTTTGTATTATTTCCCTTCTCGTTATTATTATTTCCATCTTGCCTTTTCCCATGTTGTCTTTTCCCCCTACTGCATTCTTCCTGTTAGTGTTTTGGTGTTGTGCTGTAAAGCATCTGTTTATGTACGTTATTACGCACACTGATATGTACATACAGATTCTGTAGTCAGCTGTACATCAGGTAATCAGGATATACAGTCTCCACATGAAAGCTGATTTAAAAAAATAAAAAGTAAAACAGGAACAGAGATCATTTAATCACCATTCCAGAATGTATTTGTTCTGAAGGGTTTGGTGTGTGTTTGTAAAGCAATTTCACAGTGACCTCTTGGTGTGAGGGAGTTCTGCTGGCTTTTCCTGCAAGACCATCTCTGGTTTACAAAGCCTGTGGCTAAAGGTGGTCCCCTTCTTGGTGCTGCAGGTCTGCTTGTCCTTCTCTTAGGCAGTGTTTATTGCTGTTCTTGCAGTGTCAAGACTCTGCAGAAAAGATGATCTCATTGACACAGCAGTGACTTTATGGCTGCTTATTTTAACCTGGTCATAGAAAGTGCCTAGTGGTTTTTCTGGTCATGTAAAGAAACCCTCAAGCAACAAATAGCTGTGAGTTTTTAGATGGTTTAATAGCTAGTTACTGAGTTTTGTGCTTGATTTAGAGAAGGTAGAGGGACAGCCTGAGTGTTCCATCTTTCAGAAGAAATAGGAAAACTGTGCACTCGTTCATGAGTGTTTGGCTGTGATGTGGACCATTCAGAGTGGGAAACTCAGAAAAAGTTGACTTTCTGTTTTTTTAACATTGTCAAAATAGTTTGCAGTTAATCTTCAGGAAAAAAAAAGAACAGAAAATAAAAGTTTTCTGCCCATCGCCAGAATGCATGTTCAAAAAAAGAAATAAAATCCTTTCTTGTTTTCTGATTGTTTTGACATCCTTTTAAATTACTTTTTATCTGTCCACATGTAGTAGATTCTCTAAACAAGCTGCCAATAGTCCTGGCTTTCGTCAGCTGTATCAGGCAGAGCTAACAGGCCTGGAAGGTATATAGACTTTCTGGGGACTGTTAAACTTGCTTTATACATAGTAAGGGGTCTAAAATTGTTGAGCTATAAGGAGAGGATACTTTATCTGTTCTCTGTGTCTCTCATTAGCTCTTCCTTTGTCCATTCCCTCACCTCATTCCTTGTTTCCTCTTTTGTGGCTTAGGTTGCAAAGGACTGGGAGAACAAAAATAGCTTCACATACAAGATTAAAGTCGCATGGGAGAGAGATGGGAATGACATAACATTTAGTACCCGGAATATAAAGTAGTCTGAAATCAGATCAGTCTGCTTTGGTGTCGCAGTTTGCCCAGTGTATACACAGACTATACTGACAGATAACTGAACTTGTATGGGTAGAAGGATCCAGCAGTGTTACATACAAACTGACAAAACTGTCAGCAGCCTTTCCAGGCTGCAGGACTCCCAAGCTGAAGTTAATTAAATGTTTGACTTAACCTAAACCTGTTGGTGTGCAGTTGATCGCTGCACGTTACATGACCATGTGTTCTTGCTAACCTTGCACCAATCCAGCCTGCAGTATTCGTGCCTGGTCCCCTCTACTGAAAATTGCCTGAATGTGAAAGGCACTGTTTTGGACTCATTTTGTTGTTATTGCCTTTCAAGAAGCAAATTTTTCCAGGTCCAAATCTGTGCAGTCATTTTTTTCTAATGTATTTTAGTATTGCAGGATGGAAAATTTCACAAGACAGTTGCATTAATGCTGTTAAGTATTTGCTGGCCTTTGCACGAAGCCTCTGACTTCTGTTGCCCAATTAGTCATCTGCTATTTCCACCTTCCCTCGTTGTTTTGAAACTTCCTTGTTTTGAAAATGCAATGCCCTCCTGTGTCCAGCCTTCTGTTCCAGCTGTGCAAAGGTTGTAGTGGCACTGCACTGAAATCCTGGAAGCACGCAGCTTCTATACACTTGTGTCACGTGAGGGAACACCAGCCTTCATCTTGTGCTTTCTCCCAGCCACTGGAAAGATCACGGAAAGAAGACTGATAATGGAGAAAAAAAGAATAGGATTTCAAAATTCCCGTCTCCCACTGTAAGAAATTATGGCAGCGCTTAAAGTCTGTGGCGCTGTGTAAGGCATTATGTTTTCTAGATCATGGCATTAAAAACCAGTAATGTGATTAGCCCAAAAACAGCATGGACATTAGCTAGCTTATCTATCACACGTGCATCGCTGCTAGAGATCCTGCCTCTGATGTTATTGGCTAGGATGTGTTAAACGGACACATCATTGGACACTACAGCCAAGTAAGAATTGGAAATGAGTGGTGAGGTGGGAAGTAGGAGAAGGATATCTGTAAGTTGGTATTTCTGATCTGTCTCACTGCATGGATGTACAGAATGGTATAAGTGTTTTTCCTTAGAGAGTGGCTGTACTGCATTCTCAAGCTCCAAGCTGTGCCTGGGGGCCATGTCCTGTGCTGGTTTGAAGCACAAGTGCAACTACTCTGCATTTGTATTTCATGAGTAGAATGTGCAGCAATACTTATGGCACATACACGCTTGTGTATGTACATATATGTGTGTTTTATGTAACCCCTGCATTTGCTTGGAGTACACCTAACTATGATCCTCAAACTAATTTTTAGCTAGCCATACATTGGGGGATGAGGGTAACTGGCTCTTAGCTATCGTTCTGAAATGTGGCTCTAATAATATTTAGCACTGGTTTAGGAGCACTTTCCCAAAGTACATCTGAAAAAAAAACCAAAAGGCTTTATAGCTGATTCCTGTGGCTGAGTAATTTGCCCATGGTTGTGTGTGCTTTCTCAGTCCCAGCTACAAAATGAAGCTTAACACTGAACATGTTTATGAATGGTGCTGTAAAGTGAAATCAGAAATTAAGCAGAACAAACTGTTCTGGCTCATACTGAGGCTTGAGTTTCTTGAGGTTTTCTGTAGAAAATGCTGTTCAGGTGCTCTTAGTCATCTGCCAGTCATGTGTTTGAGTCACAGAGTAAAAATGGGTTTGTGTATTTATCATAAACTTGTGCTTGCCTCAGAGTACATCAGACAAGCTATTTGCAGTGGTGTCAGATAGCACGGGAAGTGGTTGCTTGTCCACTACCTCTTTTATTCTCAAGTCCCAAGACTTTCCCTTCCTTTATTATCAAACCATCATGAACTCGTTTGTCCTAAAGGTCCAAATCTCAACTGCTAGAATAGTGGTGTTTAAAAAAAAAAAAAAAAAAAAAAAAAATTCTCAACAGTAATCTTTTACTGTCTTTACAGTATGGAGAAGACTGCAGAAGTAAAATGTACCCTCCTTCAGGACCAACGTAAGTAATCTGATTGGACTTGTTCTAATAACTTACTGATTTACAAGCATCAGTATCTCAAGTTTTGTTGTGACTTGTTCACGTTACAGACAGTTCTGGTTACAGTCACAAGTGAAAAGCACTTACTTTGTCAAATGCATTTTCAAAGCCTTTAAATTTGCACTTTTACTTTTCATTTAGGTTTAAAGGGAATGTACCCACATACATCATAAATCTTGATTTGCCTCCCAGCAAAAGATGGGATGAGTTGATACGTGCCAAAAAGACAGAGGTAGGAAAAGCAGAGTTTGCATTTAAGCTTAGCATATATCAAACTAGCATCTGCCTTTCTATTTTGGAAATGGCTTGGAAGAAATACCTCTGCTGAAATGCTCTTAAAGGTTTAATAGATCTAATTCACATTTTTTATATGATTATAGAATAAAATAATTGCTTGACTGTTCAACACTTGAACTAGCAGAATCAGGAATCGGGGCAGTGACGGTTGGAACGCAGAGGCGTAGAAGCAGTGTGGTATAAAGCAGGCTTTTATTTATAAAAGCTCTTTACTCATGAAGTAATACAGCATGGAGAGGGAACAGGGAGAGGAGTAGACCAAAGCAACAGCCCCAGGAAACAGAATTGAAACTGAAGCAGCATTCCTAGTCCTTCGTACATCCACATTTCTATTAAAATAAGGTGAGGTGAAGAAATGGCAGAGAGAGAAAAGTGCAGAATATCTCACTTTTTAGGGGTGTTGGTTGCAGAGATGGGGTTTGCACGGGATGAAAAATCTTTTGAAATCATCAAGCCTGTTACAGAACAGCTGCTTACTGACATTTCAATTCAGTAGTGCTTAATTTCTCCAAAAAGGCTAGGGCTTTTTCCTTATCATGCTGACTTCAGCCTTGACTCTTAAATGGGCAGTTGGGGGTGTTTTTTCTCAGCAACATCGCCACATTTGGCTCTTTCCTTAATTCATTCTTTCAGTAAAATGTTATTTTCAAAAGTATGTGAAAGAGTTTTGTCAGTATTCTGTCAGTTCTTGTGCTTGAGATCTTCGATTCAATAAAAGCCCTTGTTCTTTTTAGTTGAAGGCCGTAATCCAGAACATTAAGGATATAGCAAACACCTTCTTCCCTAGTGGCAAAATCGTTGATATAGTGGATCACAAAATAGTAAGTATTTCCAGTTGAATTATTTTATGTCTGTGTGCTCTGACTACCAGAAGTAAAATGCTGCTAAATTTGGCAGTTACAAACTTTACATCTAACAGTTCTTCCTTTCAGATTATCCAGAACAGAAATGTTATTTTGAAGAGTTAAGTTAACCCTGCCAAACCCAAAATACATCTTTTCTGAGAACTTTCCAAATTTGGATTAGTCATGTTGGACGTATCTGCTATTTTCTTGATCACTGTAACAAAATACTTTGTTGGAATTCTGTTTGCCATGTTCAGCTCCTTTTAAATAGTAGAATAAAAGCAGATTTTGATAACTCTAAAAAATTTCTGATTACAAAGACAAGTTTGGCCAGGTTTGAAAGAAGTCAGGACTGATTAAAATAGGCTTTGGCATAGGATTGTTAATGTAAAAAACAGTGTAGAGCTGGAGATGGTGTAAGGTCACATCTGTTTCCATCTCTCCTTGCAGCAGCCTTAGATTGTGCTGGCCATGCTTTGTTTGGTTTGCTGCAGTATCCCAGTGTGCCTGCAAGGGGTTGACACAAAGCTAGCACATGACATGCACTTACGTCATGACTTTAGAGATTCTCTTAAATGCTGACAACCTTATGATCAGTTCCAGTTGAGCTGTTTTAATGTTAAGAATCCTGCTTAATGGCTCCTAACAATCTAATTATAGATGTTGTGATAATCTCTATTGCTCACAAGTCAGTATTTTGATTAGCTGTGTTTACTTTCCAAGTACTCTACAAACATCCTGGAGTTCTGCAAACTGCAGAAGAATTAAGTACTCAGTTTTACAGTGCTCAGGAGGTACCGACTGGGGGAAGGTTTCTTTCAAGTAGCAAAATAGCATGAACTTACACAGTCAACATTCAGTACTTTTCCTTTCAGTCTCATCTGACAGATACACTTCCTTATCCTTTCAATGAAGAGCTCCAAGGGATTGCAAATTCATCTGGAATTCCTTTGGGTAATAGTTTCCAACACTTTATTAACATAGTGAAAATGAGGAATCTAGATTCATTTAAAGTTAGTGTATTTAACTGTTTTCAGTATAACTATACTCAGCTGTGTCTTTAACAAATAAATTATTAATTAAGTAGATAAAGGAATACAATCCACCCACATTAAATGAAACCAGTATTTTAGAAGAGAATGGCAGTACATCATATAACCCTTTTATCAGGCTGGATCTTCTCTGTATAGCTATAGCTTCTGACCCCTGAGCTTTGGGAGCTGGAGATAGCTTTGCCTTCTGTGTACCCAAGCTCTGGGGGATTCCCTGGTTCTCTTTGGTTTCCCGTTCGGCTCGCTGTCTGCCTTCATACACAAAGGCAAGGCACTGTTTCATGCTATGCTTTCATTCCCTTGTGACTCTTACAACATCTTTGTGCCTTCTGCACCTTCTGCAAAAGAAATGTAACTTCAGGCAGGAAGTAGATACTTTCAGAGTCTTGACAGAGAAGGTCGGTCCATGCGCCTAGTCCCACTGCTTCCTTTGTGTATGAACAATATCCCCATTTCTTGCATGGGAAAACTGGTACATACAACAGCTTATTTCTTGAAAGTGAGTTTTATAGCTTGTTTTGAAGTTTCTGGAAAGGGAAGTAGCTGTCAGCTTTCTGTATAGTATGGCAGAAGGCGTTTCAGGATGCTCTTGCTTTTGCTGATCATTTCAAAGATCAAATGGGATTAAAACAGTCTCTTAATAGAAATGCTGTTGAATACTGAACCTTGCAGTAGAATTTTTTTCTTTTTTTCCTGGTTTGACAAAAGTTTCAAATTAATTTTTTTTTCTTTTATTCTAGGGGAGATTGTTATTTTTAACATCTTCTATGAAATTTTTACTGTGTGCACATCCATAGTGGCAGAAGATAGCACAGGTAATCCATCTCAGAATAGTGTTTCTGGTTTTGTAATATTCTAGGAAAGGCTCTGCTTCAAAATATGCAGAACAGGGTCCTTCTCAGCTCTTAGCAAGAAGGTGTAGTAGAAGAGACTAAAAGCAATGATAATAAACAGGAATGATAACAGAGAGGTGTGTATTAAGGCTGAGTGACAGGAGCCTTAAATTAAGAAAAAAAAGCACCTTCAAAGAAGTTGTGTGGTTTTCTTTCTTTAGTTATTTCCTTTTTGTAGTGGGTGGCATTTGTCTTGCTAGGAGGAAGAAACACCAATCACACACCTGCTGTTTTCTCAGACTCATGAGGGGTTCTAGTGCAATGCATTTTGCATCTGGTTTCTAGCTGTTGCCTGTGTGTGGTGCTAGAGAAAGTGGATAGTCTGTTCTAAGAAAAGAAACTACTTCATTTTGCAAATCATTTCTGCAGCTCTTGTCCACATCTCTTGTGATTTAGAAAACTTCTGAAGGGTTTTCAGGATGCTTACAAAAGCCTCACTTTGTGGAGCTATTACTGCGGCACTAAGAATGTTGAAAGTGTCAAAAACTGAGATGGGCAGCAGTTTAAAAAGTTAGTTGATTTCAACTATAATAAAATATTTCTCAATATAAAAAGGAAAAAACAAAACACATTTTTCTATGCTTAAAAAAGGACAGTTATACAATGGTATTTTATTGTTTGTGTGTGTTTTCTATCTTTTTCTAAGCTGATATTTGTCTCTTTCTTTAGAATATTTTACATGCATATATTTACTTATTCGTTTGTTTTAATACAGGAAAGCTGTATCATGCCAGAAACTTGGATTTTGGACTCTTTCTTGGGTAAGTACCTAAAACTATGCCTTTGGAGTCTAAATAAAAGAAAAACGGTCAGCTGAAGAAATTTCTTTGTGCCATCTTTGTGTGTAAAAGATGAATTGAGTGTTGTTAAAATGGTGACCAACAAGTCTGCATTGTATACTGTGGAAGAGAGGCTAAAGCAAACAAAGGAATTGTTTTGCTGATCATATGTCAAACTGCTTCATACTTCCAAGGAATGACTGGAAAACAGTTGTGTTCAGTGTCACTTAGTGCTTCCTCAGCTCCAGTTAAATCCGCAGAGAACAGTCCGTGTGACTTCATTTCAGAGGCACAGCGTATTTTGCTCCTCAAGCAATCGGACAGAAACTTCAGTTTTGGTGTGTGCAGTGAATTCAGGGTTGGTTTGGATTGGGTTTGTTTGTCTTTTTTCCAGGTGACTCCTCTGGTCACTGTGCAGTGCTCCACTGGCACTTCCCGTCATTTCTGCTCAGAAGCCAATGATACGTATTTCACTGATCTGGCATTCACATTTGATGTGATACAAACTCTTGAGCAGCATTGGATCCTCTTTTAGTTTTCATTTTATCCCTCATGGTTGGGAATTTCGTTTTATTTTCCAAGTATATTTATATGTACTTTTAAAAATACATATTTATATATATTTTGTGTATTTTGTAATGTCACTTACCCAGATGAATGTTAATGCTCAGATGGAATTTACACGTTCATCTTCATTAAATTTCTAACCTGCCTATCAAAAAATCAGATACTGTCAGCTGTGGCTGCATCCATCCCTTCATTAGGTTTGTGTTGAACCTTTTGTCCAAAAGATGGGGAATGTGCTCCCTAGAAATGGAGGCAACTTTTCAAAGCTGTTCCCAGAACTTGGATTGTTTCCAGAGAATTGTCTGTAAGTGTTCCTTAGTGCTCCCTAGCATAGACTGCTCTGTCTTATCCTACAAACTGGAACTGGGCCTTCTCATTATACAGGTCACATCCAGTTGTATTTGGTTTTGTTTTCTCCCTTTGAAATGTAAGAATTTGAGGGAACAGGTTCCTGCTGCTGTAGTACAAACAGCACATGCTTTCAGAATACAATAGGTTTGGTGTCTCAGGCAGTACCAATAGCAGCTTCCAGTAGACAGTAGGAACAGAATGAAGTTATCATTCAGAAGCTGTCAGTGCTTCAAAACAAACCAGATGTACCAAGGGTGCTACTGAGTAGTATATATGCTATTGGTCTGAATAAAATTTGGTTCTTTTCATTGCTGTCTATGCATTTAGACTTTATAGTTGTCCCTTGTGCTGCTCAGGTAATTACTGAACAGCGCTTGTTGGTGTAAGATCAATATCACATGGGAAACCTGTGTTTTGTGACTGGAAGTTTTAAAAGATACAGAGGGACAGAAGTTACAATGCTGTTTTGTCTTCCACAGGTGGGATGTTAAAAATAATTCCTGGACTGTAACTCGGGAACTGAAGCCTACAGTGGTAAACTTGGATTTCCAGAGAAACAACAAAACTGTGTTTAGGTCTACAAATTTTGCAGGATACATAGGCATGGTGTCAGGTGTCAAACCAGTAAGTATGGGGGAAGCTTCTCCATGTCTTAATAGTACTTCAGACTTGAAGGTTTTCTTGCTTTAACTATCTGTCCTAGGATGTTTTGATTTGTGAACTCTTAATTGCTCCTGCACACCGTAGAGTGATCTGAAGAAAGCTAAAAGGAAACGGTGCTGCACTGTTCATTGTAAAAGGAGATTGCCTAAATGAAATGTTTTTGGATGAATCCTAAAAAGTATGCTTGAATTCTGAATAAGCAAATGGGAGATCATATGATGCGCTGAAGTGGCTGTTGCTTCTGGCTAGCAGATGGAAAGATACCACTCTGATCCCAGAGGAGAAACCATGCATTTGTTTTGTTTTAGTTCTCTTTCTTCAGCCCTTCTTGGAGGAGACCTGCACTTTTTTTTTTTAATAGACACTGAAATCTAGATTCTATCTAGACCTTATAAACTAGCTGCAGAGAACTTTCACAGTGTCTCCAACTTACCACTGCACCTTCATTTCAACATGCTGTATGCTCTTGCTCTTTATTATAGTTCACTGTTTAAATAGTAGAGCATTACTAGCATACATCTCTGCATTGTATCCATTTATTCTTATATTTTGATCTCAGGAGATTGATAAGACTCCATTCTGAAAATGATTTGGTGCAGCTGAATTACACTTTCCTCTGAAAGAAACACTAGTTCAAGAAGTCTGGAGTTAAAGTTCCATGTTGCAAATAGTGCATGCTGAATTGCATTCAGCTCTATGTGTATGTGAACAGCAGCACACTAGGGTTTACTTAGCACTGGACCTTAAAACTGCACCTTCAAACTACAGCAGTATTCAGAGGTCTGAGAAGAAGGTTACGTACAGCAAGGGGAGGAAATCTGCTAATTCAGTGATGCAACAAGGACCACTGGCTTGACTTGCTTAGCAAGCCAGCAGACTACACTTCTGTGTTGTGCTAGGTTAGAAAATTGTGAATGATTATTTCTGCTTACTCAAGCAGAGATTAATGAGGCCCAAGACATGGGCTTGGTCTTCTAGCCTCTTACTCAACAGACAGAGTAGTCTAATGAATAAGAAGCTCAGTTATCATATAAACAGCAATGTTGCCTTTTGCTTATTTCTGATATTAATAGTCTTGTAATGGATGGAGGCTGATTTGTTTAATGCTTTTCAGGATTTGTTCACTCTGACAATGAATGAGCGCTTCAGCCTTGATGGTGGTTATATTGGTGAGTAATGCTTGTTTTGTTCGTTATTTCAGTACAAGATTTCCAGACCTCAGACATACCAGTTACCTTAAATAAACAGTTACAGAAATGGTGAAAAGATGCCAGATGAGTAGAATAAAGAACAAATCATTTTAAAGGCTGTGAAAATTAGAATAGCAAGAGTGAAGCTAACCAGTAATATTTTGCAGGTATCTTTGAATGGTTTCTTGGTAGAAGAGATGGTATGTGGATGGGCTTTCTCACAAGATCAGTACTAGAGAATGCTACAAGGTACTGCTTTTTTTCTCCCTGTAGATGTTTTACTATAACCTCTTTCACACCTGACGTGAATATTGTAGGTACATGCTTAGTATCAAATGATATAGATATCTTCCTAGAAGTATTAATATTAAATAATTCTAGTTTTGCTCATATTCTGGTGATGAGTAAGCATGGCACATGACTTCCTATAAACTTTTTAAATGGCTTTCTGAGACTTTTTTTCCCTAATGAAACTACTGGCATCTGAATATGTAACAGCATCCTGCATCAAGACATATCCAACAGGTAGTAATATACAATAGGAAGTAAACAAAGTTAATGAGTTAGTGGAATGGAACACCAGTACAGTACATCATAACTTGCTCATTTTCAACACGTGGAATATACAAAAACACCCTCTCAACAACCAAGCCTTAAGTACAAACTGAGTAGAGAAGCTTTTACTTAAGTGTGTTCTGTCAGTGCAATATAATCTCTCGTGTGATGCCTGAAAAGGGAAAAAAGGAGTAACTGCCCAGACTCTTCCTGGGTGAGTGCATTTTCTTCAGTATGACAACCACTTACAGCCTTTGATAGTCCAATGCTACTTTGTTATCTGCAGTTACCAGGATGCAAAAGACAAACTGGCAAAAACAAGACTGCTGGCTCCAGCTTATTTTATACTCGGGGGAAAAAATTCTGGAGAAGGTTGTGTGATAACTCGCTCCAGGACAGCTGCTCTGGATATCTGGGAGTGAGTATGCTCAACCTAACGCCCAGCTCCTCTTTTCAGAAGAGAACTGGCCCCACCAGTAATTGTCACATTTTTCCTTTTATTGTGCAAGAACTTAGTTCTTTAGAATCATCTATATATCATATACATATATCTGCCCAAAAAATCTGGTTTTAGGGTTTATACTGAGAGAAGCAAACCACAAATGTACACTTCTTTTCCAGCCTTGATATAAAGAAAGGTACGTGGTATGTGATAGAAACAAACTATGATCGCTGGAAGCCTCCACTTGTCTTGGATAATCGTAGAACGCCTGCAATGAAGTGCTTGAACCAAACATCACAAGAGGTAAACATCCTCTGAATATCTAATCTTGCTATTTGGAAACCCTCAGCTTAAGCTACAGCTCTAATCCAGCAGGATCCAGAAGCATCTAGGGCATCTGCAAGCACAGATGCAATGACGAAGGTGGCTAATGGCTTTGTAA
This sequence comes from Lagopus leucura, assembly GCF_019238085.1. Classification (NCBI taxonomy): domain Eukaryota; kingdom Metazoa; phylum Chordata; class Aves; order Galliformes; family Phasianidae; genus Lagopus; species Lagopus leucura. Next base: position 42,296,077 of record NW_024962264.1, read on the forward strand.
TTTGTCCACACTGCTGGTTAATGATACCAGGTGGCTCTTTATATGACTGTGTTGTTTTGTTTTAGGCTTTATCTAGGTGGGTTTCCTACAAGTATTTTCTAGCCCCTTGCACATGCAGAAGTAAACAGGAGATATTTAATATTAAGAAATATTAAGTTTCCTGAGCTGTTTATTACTAGTAGAATTCACACGCACACACAGTCAGGCAGCTCTGACTCTCAGGTGCCTGAAGCAGTATGGAGATCTAGGCTGCACAAGTCCTTGCAGTATTATGTATTCCTAAGGGTTTGTCTTACTGAGAAGTCAAAAGTTGCAGTTCTCAGCATTTACACAATGCTAGGGAACAGGTTAATGTCCATTAACATCAATGTATTATTTCCTTTCAGAACATCTCCTTATCAACTATTTATGATGTTCTCTCTACGAAGCCTGTCCTCAATAAGGTAACGCTTCTGTTTTCTCAGAAAGTCTAGAGCAGGGGGTCAAGGGGGACAATCAATCAGGAATTGCCATATTTCTGAAGAGGTGGTCAGTGGTGCATTCAATTCTTGTCACAGCAAAGGCAAAAAGGGCTGAATTTATACTGTAAACAAAGCTTAAGGTTTTATAAGTGAAGCTAGAATTTAAATTGTCAAAATAAACATGGTCTGCCTTCTAAAAACCTTTTATGGCAACCTTTCACCAAACTGGTACGCTCCTTTTGAAAGGAGGCTATTAAGCAGCAGGTTCTCTCATCCTGACCCCAATTAAAACTGACTTGTAATAAAAGCAGAGGAGCTCTACTGGAATGACAGAGCAAAAGGCAAAAGAGATAAGGGGCATGGAGATAGACAGGAAGGTCTCCACATCCGTTTGATTGTGCGAGAACAGAAATAGAAGAGTACGTCTTTCTATAAGGTCATTTCAGTTCTGCCTCCCCTTCAGCCCCATTCACATTGACAGTGCTATGTAGTAGAGTTTGAGAGTGGTGGTAGGTGAAATAAGCAAATACAATCATGAAAATTCCAAGTTACTTCAGAATAAGTGTTTTCCCAGGGCCCAGCATTAAAGCCCTGAGTAGCCTGAGCCCGTTCCTTATCTACAGTTAGCACTGGTGTGAGGCAGTTTTTGCATTACAGACACCTGAAGAATCCTAGTCTGAAGGAATCTGAGATACATGCCTCATGTTCTGCATGGAACAAATTAATACACTGTTTAGGCATACTACAGGCATGTTCTTCTGGCAACATAAGATGTTTTAGTCTTAACTTGAAGTTTTGATGTGCTTTGTTTTTGTTTTGGTGTGTTTTGTTTTTTAAACGAAGGGTCCAAGAGAACTTCCAAAATGAAAAAGTTACTGTATTCAGTAAAGGTGGCATTCCTGGCCGAGGACCCAAGCTATTTGTACTTGCATGTTGTTAGTTGTTAAACAGATTTAGAGATTAGACCCACAATCAGCTAAGTAAGTGCACATTTTAGTTAGATTGGAGATGGGTTTCTTCAGTAATACCTCTGATGAGGCTTTTTTCTCTCTCCTCTCACCTGTTTATTAGCTGACAGTGTGCACAACGCTGATGGAGGTGGATAAGGGTCACACAGAGACCTACCTGCGGGAATGCCCAGATCCCTGCAGTCCTTGGTAGTCCTGTACCCTTCCTATGTTGGAAAGTGCTTGTCTGAATTGGAGGCCCTCCGAGGGAAAACACTTCTGGAATAACACTCATCAACCTCATTCCTCTTTTCAGAAATGTAACTGTTATATAGAAATGTCAATGGGCTTCTAACAGGGGGGAGACCCTGTCTTGCATTGGACTTTCTTGCTTTCTGCTCAGAAGTTCTGCAGGCAAGAAACTTATATTAATGTGTATCTGGTTCGATTTCAGCTATTTCTGCAACATGAGTTCAGCATTTAGCTCTGGATCTCTTCAGTGTTGACAGTAGTCTTATTTTGGTTTGGGGTTTGTTTTGTTTTTGTTCATGTGTTGTCGTTTCTTTAATTGAAGTACTTTTAAAGCACAAATTAGTTAAAATACCACCTACTAAGCACAAGAAGGATTATATATTAGAAGATTATCTGTGATAATATAGTTCTGTTATTCTTTCCCAAGCACTCAGGATGAATAGCTCCTGTTTTGGTCTCCCATATGAAGATATGTCTAAAATGCTCTATTACAACATAACCAACCAGGAATACATATTTAGTCACAGAAACAAGCTCTTGTGGAAATATCTTAAAAGTAGATCTGAGTCTTAAGTGTCTGTTCACTGATTTGTGGATCTGTAGCTGAAATTCTTTCTTGGCCTGTTAACAGATACATTTTTTAATACAGATTGTTCTGTTGTTTAAAAAAAAAATACTAATACAATAAATACTCTGAAGAACTTCCTTCTCAGACTGATACATTTGCACTGATTTCATACCTTATTGGAAGTCAACAGATACATTACACATCACATGGCAGAAAAGGCATTTGCTTCCCCATGGACTGATTTTGAGTAACGTCTAAATGATCTGTGAGTTATGAGTAACCAACTACTAAAACTGGATAAGATGAAAAGCCAAGTCTGTGTTGTTGGCCTGAAACACAAATTTAAGTAAAGATCAGTAGAAACAGGGAGAAGTACAGATACCTTAATATCTTAGGAAGCAGATAATGTAGAATACATTAATAGTTTTATATACGGCAGTAGGTCATTGCTAGGCCTAATTATAAAACACTGTACCAACTCTTGTTTTACAACATGCAAAGAGAAAACACTGGCAAGTAAGCATAGGGGCCTGTTGGTTCTTGTAGTTCTTCTGCTACACTACAGAAGGAAGGCTATTCATATTTGAAGTGATAGCAAAGTCATGAATTTATCCCTGCCATTGGTGTAAAGGAAGCATTTGCTGTCTCTTTGGTGTCTGCAGTGACTGTTGCATAAGGCAGTCTACCTAAAATGTGTAAGTTGATGACATCCCCTCACAGCTGGATTCTTGATAACCAGAATATTCAGAGCAGTACATGGGTAGCACAGAGCTCTGGAACAGTAAGTGTTATCAGTTTTCTGTTCCAAACAGTAAAGCCTAGTATAAGATTTTTTTTCTAAGTAACTTCAAACAACACAAACAAGTCTACAGAAAAGGAAGCAAGCTATTGCCCATAAATCTGAGATTCAAAGTTAACTTTCATCAAAAGCATCTCTGGCTTAAGTTTTAATTAGTACTGTTGTCCTTTCTTAAATACGAATATGCATAGAAAAACTAACCTTTAGTCATCCCTTGTTTTAAGAACCATGTTACCAGCTTACAGCAGTCAGTTCTAATAAGCTTTCCCTCCATCAACAGTGGAAGAAAGAGGGACAAAAGGAATGCTATTTGCCAAATAACTATCAGCTGGTATGTGAAAATCATGGCATCTGGTCAAATGAAGTACTAATGTCCTAAGCCATAGAAAAATGGCTGCATTAGTGCATCAAGAAGAAACTCAAATGGATATAAAGCACTGACACATTAGACCACACGGAAATCCACATCCCGCTATTTAAACTGACCTTAAAAACAAAAGGGCTACACTAGTTACATACCTAATATTTTTCCAACTAATGTAAGCAAGCAGAAACACATTAGCATGATCGTTTTACCAGAGTCTATTTTTCATCTAAACAGTGTCTGCTGCACCTACGTAAGCTAAAATCACATTTTAGATTAGTGGAAAAATAACGTGTAGTTTGAAATGCAGTTTCTGGGTCAGATGATTCACATAAAACAAACCAATTTACACGCTACAGTCTGTACCTGCCTATTGTGAAGGACAAGTCACAGAGTCACAGTACTGCTGCATTCACACTTTAATCTGGGGGGGGGATGTTCAGATTTATTTAGAATTAGTTGCATAAGAGGTATAATCAAATTACTTTGTCATTTAAGAATAAGTAGTAAGTTTACTTCCTTAATCAGTCCTCTCCCACTTTAGAGTATATGGAGCAAGGCAGTGTAGACTATTTACAGTCATTAACTAATGTGCTTTTGGTATGCCCCTTGTGCAAGAGAATCCACATTTCCACACTGGAAATTGCTTTATAATTGCAGGTGCATAGCTAAATCCCATGGATATCCATCCAGAGCCTGAATACATGTGTCGACTGTTGACAAAAATATTAAAAGCTATTAAAAAAAAGGAAAAAAGGAAGCAAATATGCTATACTTTATCTGCCTTAATGTCAACAGCGATTAATGTTATTAATTGCTTATTGATTTAATCTCCACCTCTTCATGCTGAAAGCACTTGCTCTAAAGGTTATCTCAAGCCAGAGAAGTTACATTTGTTTATTACAAGTAGAGACATTTTGTTTTTAGCATAAGTTTCATCTCCCTTGTTCCAGCTGCCCCAGCTGCTGTCATAAAAGCTAAGGCCATTTCACTGAAGAAAGAAAAAATGATTTATTAGTTTTGTTTTTTTTTTTTTTTTTAATAGAAAATACACGGATCTGTTTCTTCATATTTAAGTACTGTACATTTATAGTTGATGTATCTCACAACCACAGAAAGCACAACCTGATTCTTCAGCTTGTTTTTCCCCAGGTTAATAATTAACCATCTGTATTTTTTCCTTTTAAGTTTAATTCTTTGTAAGTTTATAGTTGTATATTGTATAGTTGTAGTTTATTCTCTTGAATTTTTTTTTTTTTTTTTTTTAAAGGAAAAGCACATATTTCATTCAGAGTGCAAGAGAGCCACACAGCTTTCCTTGTCTCTGCTGTGCTTAGACACAAAACTCCAGAGCAGAGCACTCCCACAGCTATCAAGGAAGTACTTGCAAGGAAACAGTAAGATTAAATAGAAGTTGAATTGCAGAAAGCAGGCACGATGGGGAGGGCTTTGATAGAGCAGCAGAGAACCCCTAAGCAAGCACCACAATCCACCTCCTCCTTCACAGCACATGGACACCTGTCTGCCCTTCACACAGCTCCTCAGACCACTGCCGGGAGGAGAAAGAAGCAGACCCCCCCCAAAAAAAAGAAAAAGCTCAGAATCTTGGTTTTCAATTTAGTGCTAACAGTAGGCAAATGACCTGTTTATGCTGAGGATCAGCAGCTGTTCTGGTTTTGCAGGACCAGAATCATGGTTGAAAAAGGTACACCAAATCTCTCCAAACAGCAAAACCTCCCATCCTTTGCACCAGAAGAACGAGATTAGCCAGAAATAATAATGCTCAAAGCAGTGGCAGAAACCACAATTTGCCTTGGGAAGAAGTCTCCACATATTAATGCCTTTTATAAAAAGCTTCCTGTAACTGTTACAACTGTCTGGAAACACAACATTCAAAATCGAGGAAATACTGTGATCAAGAAGCAAGCAGACCACTCAGCTGATTCCTCTTAGCCTGCCTACTGGTTTTTCAGAGCATTTTATCTTGTTCTATGAAAGATTATGAGGATCTTTTGTAGCTCGGTCTGCTCCCAAACACTGTTACTTAAAAGAGACAAAATTAATTCTAAAGGAGTTGCTTTGTTTACATCCTGAGTACCTGGAGCTCTGCCCTCATGCCATTTTCTGCACCACACTGAATCAGATCTGAATTACATTAAATGTATACAAGACAAGATTTCAGTCTAACTTGTTTTGCAAAGTTTATTCTTTTAGCTCAAGGGTTATGTGTGAACAGTAGAAGAGTCCCAGTAGTAATGCCTGCCTCTGACGAATATTTTGTACTTTAGGTAACTCCATTCATTAAGTTTGCTTTGAGTTTCCCACTTTTAAAGTTCTGTCATTCTCTTAATTTTGCTAAGCTTTCTCCATTAGGCCAATACCCAATGCAAGAAATAAAAATAAAAAAAATCCCCAATCAAAATTCCACAGCTCAGAGCTCCATATGTAGCATAAGCCTCTACCTTTCTGGATGTGGGGAAGATTACAATGTACGCTACTCTGAGAAGAATCAAAAGCTGATTTAGTTTGATACCAGCACGCCTTCAGGGACTGTGGATTCAATAATTCAGTAATAAGGGGAGAGCACATTAAGAAAACCAGCACATGAAGAAAAAGAACCATCTCGAGGCAGGGTTTGCTTGGTTCACAAACACACGGTTAAACATTAACACCTGGTGTGTTGTCTAAGCAGAGACTTATGGGACAGCAAGGAAAGAGAGAGGCAATGGTGCAATTAACAACCGTGTGCACAGGGTAGCAGGTTATATATGGTCTGTTAGCATCTTTCTGGTGTTTTGTCATTTCACAGCACCTGAAGGTACAGGCTAGAGATTTTGTTTTATAAACTAAGGGAGTGTCAGGTACCAGCTGTCGTGAAGGACGTAGAATGAAGCAGAACACTGGAGGAAGGCAGAATAGCAGGTGGTGGGCCAGGAGAAGACAGAAAAGCAGCCTGCAAAGCTCATGTTTGCCCAAGGTACACATCACAACCTCCTGCAAGGCCAGGTACACCATCCACAGGGAAAACGTACTGCATTTACTCCACGGGGATCCTGCTCCACAGAGCAGCAACCCTTTACTTTTCTCATTCAACTTCTGATGATGCTCTTTATTTCTCCCATTTCAGACTGCTCAACTGACAACCTGCCTTGTCTTCCTCAAGTAGCCCCAAGCACAGCACAATGCCAGAGCCACTCTACACAAACATCATCACTGTTCAAAAAGGCCTAAAAAAAAACCAAACAACTTTGCCTACCTGTGTCTCAAGCTCCTGCTTTCAGTAATGTCTTTGTTGCACAACAACTTAATAGCTCAAATCCTGCTTCCCACGGTCCTCAGTGCCAGAACTACAGGCACTCAGAAACACTCAAACCACATTTTTTTATTACTACCTTACTTACAATGTTTGCTTCTTCTCTGAGTGTGCATGCAACAGGGAACATAGCAAAAGCCCACACAGAACACCGCCACCCATGCAGGCACAGGGCTGAGCAGTACCCCTGCTGTGTACACTTACCTCTACTACATGCAGGCTGATGTCCTTACTCAGCAAGCCATCCTTATCAGCTATAGCATGCCCAGGTGCTTGTGATTTCCTGTTTCTGAGAGCAGTACTCCCAGCTAAACCATGGCACTGCTGAATTTAGAAAGCTATTTTATGTCTTCGTGCCATGTTTCCACACCACACACAGGCTGAGGACAGCCACATGAATGAAACTCTGAGGTTACAGAGCACTTTCCCTGTTGAAAACACTTAGCAAGGAAACCCACAGGGATTACTCATTCTAAACCTTTCCCACAGACAAAACACAAGTACCAGCATGCAGTCTTGCACCTCTGCATGTTCTAATGGAACATCATAGCAAAGGAGTGTGCTCAAGAAGCACAGTATGAAAAAATATATACCTGCTCAACTGTTCTGTGCAACATTTTAAATTTAACACACAATACCACACATTAATTACCACAAGGTTCCAACCTCCACTGCACACATACATGATGGACAGACTGGAGATCAAATTGATGATTACAGTCCTAAGTGTGTCTGGCAGCCTCAGTTTAGTGTTTGTTTTAAACGTGGTTTTCTCACCCATAGAAGGAAATAAAAGTATAACTTCATCTTCTGAGAAAAAATACAGTGAAAAAATATTTTTCATTTCCTTTGAAGACAGAAGCCACCTAAAATAGAACATGCCAAAAACACAAAAACTAAATATATGTATGCTATTTTTTTCTGAATATTTTCAATGAAAGCTCCTAAACACAAATTATGTAAATTACCCAGGCTATGTTTTTGTTTTGCAACAAAAAAATGAGTTAATTATCATGTTACCTGTAGTCTTGTAAAGTCATGCTAATGAAAACACAGATTGCAGTCACTTAAAACTTTGGTCCTGATCTGTTGTAGGTATGTAGCATTGAGCAATCAGATTTGTAACTATATCATGATGCAACGTGTACGAGAGTGAATTCATTCAGTTCCTAATGAAATGTGATCTGGGGACTCTTGCTCCACCTGGGTGATAATTGGGGCTGATCACAGATGGGTGTAGGAAAAAGCTGGGAAATACTTAAGCTCGTTTTGCAGTTACTTTGAGCTCTTAGGAAATGGGTGATTGTTGTATAGCAGCAGTCTGGAGATTTCTGCATATATAATGGAGGTAATGATAAAAGTTTTTAACTTAGTTACAAATAACGTGATTATATTAATTTTAACAAAAGACTACTTTAATAAATTTTTCTTCTATAGAGCTTTTGAAGTAAAGTCTAATTAAAAAAAATTAAAGCGTGTAGCTTATCTGCTCAGACAGTTTCAAATAGAAGGTTAACTAAGCAAGTGGCTGTAGATCAGCCTTGTACAACCTGCTCTATGTGATGTCTGTGAACTTGAAATGCTACTTTTGATAGCTGCTTGTTAATACAGTAAGCAATTCTGTGCAGGTTTCCCAAAACAAAGGATGGTCTGAAAGATAGTTCCTATTCTTGCTTATGGCAAAAACAAAGCGGTGTATTTTCTCTTCTGAAGCTATAATAGCTCCAAGTAAATCACAAACTGAAGAGCTGCTCCAGCATCTAAAATAACAGAGGTCAAAAAAAATAAATCCCACCCTCATAAAAGTGCTTCAAAAGCACTTAACAGTAGAAATTAGGCCATGATTTCAAAGGTATCTGTCAATATGTGCTACCAACTGAAAAAAGCTACTTCCCAATGATCCATACAAGTAGCAAAATACCTGTCTCTTATTGGAGTGTGACTGCAGCTCAGCTCTGGAGCAGATTCCTGCTTGAAGCCCTTCTATCTCTGCAGCAAAGCTGCTCCACTTTCTTCTCCTTTCCTTGATAAGGGTCATCTCAGTTTCTTCTTAATGGAGATCTGCTGCCTGCAGACAGCAGCTCTTAACCAACAGTTTCTCCTGAACTGTGAGCCTCTAGGCAATTGGAAGGCGAGGAAGTTTATCAATAGGGACTGGAGAACATCACCTCAGATGTAGCAAAGAGATGGAAAGAATGCTGCGTTTGTATTTTCCATGCCTGCTATTTATTCTGTGGAAATTCAGCTATTCTTGTAAAAAGAAAGCCATTGCTTTCTATGTTTGACCAAAAGCTTGAATACCTGTATTTCTACTGCAAATTGATACTATGTGTATGTGGTGGTTGGTGGTGGTGGTGTTTTCTTATCAGTATTTTTGCAGAATATATTCACAGTATTTATATTACAGGTGATGGACAATGGCTGTTGTTGTGGAAGTGCTGAGTTTTTTTGGCTTGGCTGGTTTGGTGTTGGGCGTGTTGGAAATGGTGGCTTTTTTCCTTTTCATTTTTTTTTTTAATAGTTTTTGTGGTTGTAAGAATCTGGACTTGAAGTGTTATTAACATTAAGGTGTTTGGAAACACTTCGGTGCAATTCAAATCTCTGCAAGTACATAATGCAGGTCTGGGATGAGGAATCATAAGAATTCATAGGCCAGCAAACCCCAGGTTTACAGCTTAGGTCCAACATATTCTCTAATGAGGTTATCGCCTTATCCTGTTCCTTTGGAAATTACTTTATATATTTTATTTAATATATTTTATATATTTTTATTATTTTATATATTATTATATATTTTTTAAAAAATATGTATATATATTTGACTTTAGGTCAGAAAAAACTGTTGTGAGACCTGCTTGTAAAAGAAGTGTCATGGTTCTGCCCCACATTAACAAAACCACATTATCTACTTCTTGACTAATCTTTTAAAGCAACACAGTCTAATTGGCATTTTTAAAATAAATAATCCACACAGAGTGTATCTTAGCCTGTTCTGAGATACTAGCCCACACTAATGCCTCTGCAGGGCACGGTAGGAGTGGTACCAGATCCCAATCAGTTGCTGAGGCTGCACTTCCACTCTTTGCTGTGGCTGGTCCTTATTACAAAAATACCTGATGACCCCTTTCTGTAGGGAGCATAGTGAAGGTCCCAGTGCCTCCTGTCAGTGTGTTAGCCAGCAAGGACAAGGCTCAGTGCTCTCCAGAACCCAAGGATGCTCAAAGTCACATTCCTGATCTTTGAAGTTGATGTTGGGACACTGTCCCTCCATCCTGTTGAATAGAAGCCACTGCACAGAAACAAATTCCAAATCTGAGGTCAGAAAGAGAGAGAGATAAATCATCAGCATAAGTTAGCATATTCTTTAGTGGAAAAAATCTGTTCTTCTGTACTCCAGAAATCATTTTCTGCTCAAGCACTTGAAGAGTTTTAACACCAGAGAGCAGACGTGGGAGTCCAGCAAATCAGCAAATCTAAGCTGTCTGGTACTCTAGCCACTTCTGTGCTGTTTGCAGCTTCTCAGCTATACTTTATACGAAGATTATTTCTTCTGCATACATTTATCCTGACTTCAAAAGGAAAACAAGAAAGCCTACTCAGCTGTAAGAGCAAAGAGACCTTGCTGCAGGTGGTGAAATGGAAATTGCCAGCTGTGTGCAGCTGATCGAGTGGCTTGTAGACAGGTGCTGTACTCAGGCCTGTATGTTTTCTAAATGAAGCAGTGACTTGAGTTTTCCAAGGATAGGAGTGGAGATGGAATTACAGTCCAGGTACTTGGCTAGAAGCTATTCCTGCCCCAGCGCAGACACCTGCACACATGTACAAAGATGGTGTTATGTTAAGGCTTGACTGGCAGCTAGAATTGGATTTAGTTCTGGGAGACTCAGTTCAACAAAAGTTCAAGGACCTGTGCTTTCCTATCTGGGAAAGGGTTTATCTGTCCAGTCCTATCAGCTACATTGAGTCAGATGGATGGTTTGGCTGAAACTTTTCAGAGGATGAGGACAAAGAAGAAGGGAAAGTATAACTAGAGAGGAGGAAAAAAACAAAAAGTTGTTCCTTCCTTGAGGTTTTCATGAAAAATCTTAGAAACACTGTTCTACAGTCTGTGGACCGTTGGTGGAACTGACCTTAGTTTCCTTACTAGGATTCAGCTTAATTCTTCTGGAACACACCAAAATAATTTAAGTTGGATGAGACCTCTGGAGACCATCTGGTCCAACCTCTACTCATGTTTCATTAAACCGCAAAGCCAGGTCAGGGTTCTCAGGCCTGTCGAAGCCCAGATATTCAGTATCCTCCCTGAACAGCTTAATGCAGTGCTCCCTGTTCTTCCTGTGGGAGATTTAGGTCAGGGTAGTGCCATTTCTTTCTGGGTTTCTAGCCTTAGACCACCAGGATTATACTTAATTTAGTGACAAGACAGTGCTTTCCCTATGAGATGTAAATTTAATTATAGCTTTTTTTTTTTTTTTTAACTATGATTTCTGTTGAAGAGTAACTGCAAGCTCTATGTAGTGATGCACAATCACCTGTGATTGAGCAAGGTGCCCCTCAGAAGCGGATGTCAATGCAAGTTCTGGCAACTTACTACGTGCCATAATGTGCTGTCCCACCCCCACCCACCTTCTGATGCACTGGATCTAGTAGGCTTGGCCCTAATGCTGTGCTGCGTGAGGGCAGTGCCAGGCAAGATGGAACATCCTTTTTCTAGGCCTTTGCGTGACCCTCACAACCAGCAAGGGAAAAAAACAAACAAAAAAACCAAACCAACAACATAATAAGCAGCACACTAAGGTACTCAAATATCCATTGCAGCTTTGTCACACAGGAAGGTAGAACCACATCTATTTTATGTTGTTATGAATTAAACTATAGATTTTCCACTTGGCTTGCATCCTGAGCTGTCATTTTTATGGCTGGCTATGAGTGAAAATGAGTACTTCAGGCATGCCTAGACATGAAAATACTGTCTTCTGTACCTATTTTTCTAGATGTCCTCTTGTGTAAAAACTCACAGAATATATGAATACTACAGTTGTAACTGCTGTACCTGAATACCTGATCTTTGTCTATTGGTACCACCCCATCCATAGGTGCAGATTAAGGATTTTATATTAATTTATTCAGTGAAGACTTGCAGAAGAGCAAATGACAGTGAACAAAAAGGCTTACCATAACTTGCTGTGCAACACTTCTTTCTCTGACAGCGGTTCAACTCATGATGGAAGAGCAAAACGTTACCACAGAAGTCCCAGCAGCCCTAAAGCGCCTGGCCAAATACATAGTGAGGGGTTTCTATGGAGTAGAATACTCCCTGGCCGTGGATGTACTGACCCGCTACCCCTGTGTGAAAGAGGATGACTTGTTACAGCTGCTCAAGTATGAACGCAAACAGCTGCGCACTGTTCTCAACACACTCAAGGCAGACAAGTTTGTGAAGCTGCGTATGCGAGTTGAAACAGGGCCTAATGGGAAGAGCACAAGACACAACTACTATTACATCAATTATAAGGTGCTGGTGGATGTGATAAAGTACAAACTGGACCATGTGCGGCGGAAGATAGAAGCAGATGAGCGGGATTCAACTACCAGGTCCTCGTTTAAATGTCCATCTTGTTCTAGCACATACACAGACCTGGAGGTCAATCAACTCTTTGATGTATTTACAGGTGTGTGTAATTGTTTATTTGGTTTTTATCTTGAAGAATAACTGTGATAACATTAAATTGGCTCTTTTGGGAGCTTTGCAAGGAAGGTGTATTTGTTAGGATTTACTTCTTGTTTACTGATGGGCAAAGAGCTGAGGACAGGAAAAAAAGCTGGGGAATGAGGGTAAAAGGAAAAGCTCTTTGTAGAATAGGCCCAACGAGAGAAAATAATATTGAGTGTAAGAGCCAGAGTTGGGAACCAGATTTAGGCTTCACCTTGCTAGGAATTAGACACTCTACCTGGGTTAAGACTACTCATCTGTCTTTAGTTGCATTTTCTCATATGGAAATGAATACATATTTATGTTACTCTACTCTGAATTTAAGTTAATCTTTGTGTCTTTGATGTTTCTGATGGAAGAGTTGGATGGATAAAGATGGATAAAGCAGTTTGCAGCCACCAACTGTAATAACCACAACAAAGACTGTCAGCAGAGGAGAGGTGTTCTTTCAGTCCTGTACTGGAAACAGAGAAGTTCAGGCTCCTCACAGGGCAACATAACACATCCATAGCAGAAGTGGCATCAGAGTCCGGGGTTTCTCCTCCTTAAAATCAAAATAACTAGAGAGCACTTGTTCAAAAGGAGGCAAAACGGAATTCTATTGCAATATATTACTCTAAATGCAGCTATGATGCTAACATGTGGGTCATGGCACCTTGAACGGATGCCAAAGCCAGTGAGAATGACCCATACTTTACAGCGATTAACTTGAAATTTCAAAGGTGAAGTTAGCATGCTGTCATTTGGCAAATTATCGCTTTGTTCTCATCCTAGAGACACTGATGTGCTACTGAAATGCAAAGATGAAGGCTGGTGATTATTTCATTTAGACACAAATGTAGGACTTAGTATATGTTTTAATGAAGTCTTTTTTGAACTGTGGAACTTCAAACTAAAACCAGCAGATGCTCTTTATGCTTGCAAATGTCTTTTCATATGTTTGTGAAGTTAGAAAAAGATCATAAAATAAGGAAAAAAAACCACCTTAGTATCTAATGCTACTGCAAGTCTAAAGTCTAACCAACCTAAATTTTCCCCCCAGCACGGGTACTTCTTTCTTGTACAACTAACATGAGAATACAGTCTTTCTCCTCCCCCCCCCTTATGCCTCCACACACCACCACCTCCCTTCCCCCCTAAAAAAAAGCTAGACTTTGAATTCCTTTGGATGAAATGAACAAATGCAAAAACTCTAGTAAAGTTTAGAGTATTTTGGAAACTGTCCAGGTAGGACTTCTCAACAAGTTACTGTTTATCTTTTGTATTCTATGAACATGAGATTTTTTTCAATTTTGATAACGTTGCAGAGACTTTCCGTTGTACTTACTGCAATACTGAAGTAGAGGAAGATGCCTCAGCACTGCCTAAGCGAGATGCTCGAACCTTGCTAGCAAAATTCAATGAGCAGATGGAACCTATCTTCGTGCTACTGCGTGAGACAGAAGATACTGTTCTGCCATATGACTTGTTGGAACCTCAGCCAACAGCAATCCCAGGCATATCAGAAAGGTATAAGTATAACTCTCCTATCTCCTAATAATACAGCCTCTCCAACAACTTTCCAGTTGTACCATCTTTGAAATACCTAATCTAAAGGCCTGCTTTATTTGACTGTACATAATGGGAAACTCCTTACTGAAGAAGCCAGTTATTATCTACGGCATCTAAATTGTTATAAATTTACAGCTTTATTTTTGTTACATTATTTAAGGAGTTATATTCTAGACTTCTCCTTTGGTGAATACAGTTCACAGCCTTTTCTGTGATAAAGTAATGTTACTCTATGGGTATCCTTTATCTAGAAATGCATTACTACAGAAATCATGCAAAAAAATCAGTGGTTCGGAATCACTTGCCTCTATTATGAAGTAGGGGGCAATGAAAATTATTTAGAACTAGAGAGAACCTGTTAAAGCTAGGCAACTAATAAGCTTCATTCTTGGTGGGGTTTTTTATTGTTTTTTTTGTTGTTGGTGGTGGTGGTGGTGGTGGTAGTGGTGGTGGTGGTTTGAATGGGAAGTGAGGGTCTTGCTTGTATTTCATCAGTCCAAAATGGATGACATTTCATTTAGCTTTGACCAGAAGGTATGTTCAAGCACGCCGGAACCCTGCAGTAGACCTGAAAAATGGGCCACCAAAAATTCCTCTTTTGGCAATACATATAGTCAAAACTTAATTATTGATGTCCAAGATTCTGAGTGCAAGAAGAAAAAGAAAGAAAAAGCAACTAAAGAGCAACCTATCTGGATGTCAGAGAGCACTGTGGAAGGAGCAACAACAGCTACCATCAATAATGCTGGTAAGTTTTGGGCACTGACAAATAGTTCAGCAGCTTTATTTCAATTAAATGTAGTTTTCCTAGAAAATGATGTGAAATTGGTTCATAATATACAATAGCCCTCCAATTCTGGTCTAGTGACTATCTATCAAAACTTAGTTTCTGAAAACTATTCTTTAGAGTGGCTTAGATAATAATCCTAAAGCCAGAAGTTAAGTACCATGTCCTGAAATGTTCTCACTCTAGCCAGGCACCACTGGTATTACTTCTAAGCAGAAAGTTCTTCAAAATGCCTGCATTTTAGAGAATGCTAAACAAAGTAGGAAAAAATATTTCATTTACATAGTATCTGGTAACTAAAAGTATTCATAGCTCTAACGTATCGTGTGTTAGGAACAAATGCTTCTGAAGAAGCTGAAGAAACTGTTAAAGAAACTGTCAGCGAGAATGAAATCATCAAGACTCTTCTCATCCATGAATCCATGAAGTCATTGTCCAGCACTGACTATGCTCCTGCTGTCAAAAGCAAGTTATCTGAATCAGGCAGTGACAGTGAGTCTGAAAATGCCAAACACTCAAGTACAACAACAAAATTAGCAGGCAGCCAGTTTGAACAAGAGGAAGAGCAAGAATCACTAGATCCTATTTTAATGGTAGCTGCTCAGCCTTACTCATATGGTGAAATTAGTGAAAATCCAGAGCTTGTGTCTCTCATGACAAATGAAGAGAGAGAAGCTTATATAAAAGTTGTACAAGAAATGTTCCAGTCTGTGTTTGAGTAAATACTATTGCACTGAATATACATAGAATGTATAGAATGGGTAAAGTTTTCTTTTGGATTAAGACAAAGTTAGCTTGATCATTTAACTCAGGATCTTAAATTCATAACAGATGAATTATGCTTTGTTTGAATGCCTTTTGTTAGCAAGAAATATCACCTGTAGGAGCTACAGTTCAAAACACTAGCACTGCAGAAAAAGAGCCCAAAGTTACTACGGGTTTTCTGTTGTTTCAGTGCTTAGACTTTTTGTGAATGCTTTAATCAGTAATTTTGGAGCATAAATAATTCCAAAATGCAACTGAATATTGTGATCTGATTAAAATAAAGTTTCAAAAGCATTGTTGTAATCTATTTAAAAAAAAAAAAAAATCAGTCATTGTACCTGTATGGGAACAACTGATCACAGCCTGAACCTCTGACTGACCACCTGTGGCAAGCAATGAGTCAGCTACGGGAGCACAGGTGAAGGCAATTCACCTGTGTGATGGAAGGCGTGGAGTCTGGCTCCGTCTTTCCTAGATCTCATTTAAGTGCTGACTGCCACTGAGGAAGGATCTCTTTCTGGAGATTGCTCCTCATGGAGTTTATAGTGAGCCTACAACATTAGTGAGCATTTTTCATTTATTATCTTACCACTGTGATAATCCTACTTAGCCTAACCTCTGTACACCTATTGATTGTACAGTACCTTCCTCCTAGAATTTGCAGAAGTGAATCAAATTCTAATAGGGTTTGGTTTCACTCTGTATCAGTACATTCTCCTAAATATTGGCTTGCAAGCCATTCTCTATGCAGTAGTAATATCTCTCAGTTCAAAGAGCTGCTACTAAATTTTGTTAGCAATAGAAGAAAAATCAGTTCTGTATGTTAACTTTCATCTTAAAAGTTACAAAATGAAAAAAAAAAAAACCTAAAAATGCTTTTCACTTATTGTTCCATACAGCTATTCCTAAGGGGATAACAGCACAATGAAATTCAGAATTGGGAACAGTTTCAAAAAATGTCTGTTCCCATTTCAATGTTATTTCCTTAGAGAAGGCTGTACAGCAGTCAGGAGCTGCAAGACAGCCATTTAGCCCCAACAGTTGCCTTTCACACTTTTTTTTTTTCTCCCCCAAGATGCCTAAAATAGATAATGTACTGTAATATTCATTTGGTCCAGATTGCTATGCAAGCAGTTTATCAAGCTGAAATTTCCATTCATACTCTTCTGCACCCATTTTAAGTGAGATTCTAATACTACTGGAAAGAAAGACATTCTACTTGACTGGTACTACAGAAGAGTAGAAGCATTGGTATCAGAGTGTAAGATACCGCTTAATTTCTTTGGCAAATATACTATTTTAGCAAGGAATAATTAAAGTAGAATATGAGAGTACAAACTTCCAAGAGAGGAACCTGTTCGAACATCAGAAAATACTTCCTCACTCTGATGATGACTGAGTGCTGGTTCCCTATAGGTTGTAATGTCTCTTGCATTGTAGACTTCAAAGTTGGCTGCATGAGGTCCTGTGCAAGAGGCTCCAGGTGGCCCTGCTTAAGCAAAAGGGTTGGACAAAGTCATCTCCAAAGCTACCTTCTAACCTTGTTTATTCTAGGATTCTGTGAAGAGAGAAAGTGTGAACAAAGGAATATCAAAAGTAGATGGATTAGTATGAAGAGAATTTAACTTACAGTGTCAGAGGTAGAAGAATGGCAGAGGCTTCACTTGTAACAGAGTAACTCATCCACTATTGAAGAAAACTTTCAATAGTGGACGAGTTACTCTATGACAAGAGTTTCTTGTTTGAAAACAGTGAGTGTCAATTCTTTCTCCTGTCTCATGTGTCTCATTAACTGGGGCAGTTAGCCTGAGGTACAGCCTATGCATTACAGTACTAGTGCTCTGAACTGGAACACAATTACAAGGGCAGTTTCAATTCTTATTAGGCTACTTTAATCAACAACAAAAACCCTTAAACTCTCAACCCTATCAAATTACTGGCAAAAACTAAGACAAAAAATGCTGCCTCTATGTAGAAGTCTGCCATCGAATACTTTGTACTTCAAATTAAGATTTTGTAACCAAGATTTCCTTAAGCAATTACAACTCACAGAGCAAACACAACAATACAATTGACTCTGGCAAAGCTATACAGAAGTCACTCTCACATCTCTAATCAGCATACAATAAAGAGAAGAACTTTTCACTAATATTTTTTATGGTTGGTTACTATTGCCATTTTCTTCCCCTCAACACATCATCTTCCTGATGCTTATCACTATTATCAACTTCATTTTCACGATTAAAAACAATTCCTCATTTTCTTCCATGGATTTTGAAACAGAACATTCAATCCTGAAGTTGCAGCTAAAGGCTTCACCTACACTGTGCACTATCAGCTTTTTTTATTGCTTCTGAAGCTGTTAGAGCAAGACTGCCTACAAGGAGCTATCTTGAGTACAAGGTCTTTTATTTTTAACACCATGAAAGATTGTTCCCTGCTATGCCCACATGCAGCAGTGGTATCATTCCTGCTGGTGTGACAAGGAGATCTGTGTTCCTTCTCTATGAGCATACACTGTTAGTGCTGAATGTATTTACGGTAAGCACTACTCTTTATTTTTTCTCATTCAAAATTACATTAAACCAATCCATCTGTACATCTAGACATCCCTCCTTAGTTTTGACATCTATTATAGTTGACCACCCTTCCTGCAGGATAATTTTCTGCTTCAACATCAATTGTAATTGCAATTTTATCTAATGCTGCCAAGCATTGCCTCATATTCTGAAGTCACAATGGATTTTATGCACACTTTCTCAATTGCAATTTGATCCCTCATCAAAGCAAAGGCAGTGGCCTACCTGTACTACCCCTTCGTCTCAGTAAGTGTTGATTATCTCCACAGAATCCAATCACAGGTTTTGCTCAAAATTTCATCACCAGAACAGGGCAAATCCATCAAAATGCATTATTCATAGCACTATTGAATGCTCACCTTGGAATGGTTTGTGCTCATGATGTTTCCTGAGCTTAACATTTAATGTGTAAACAATATTTTGCCAAAATAAGATTATGGCCTTTTTTAGGTTTACCGATTCTGGTGTTCGTTTAGTGATTAAAAGCTTTCATTTTGTTTCATTTTCACTAGCTTGCTATGTGACTGTACTTCCCTTGTCCTCTACATGCAGCATCACAGTCACTTTAAAGCCTGCATGGTAACTAAATTGTCTTTAAACCTTTTAATATGTATAATTTTGCTTTTACAATCACCTCTTATCTCTGATCTGCCACTTAAAAATCCATTCATAAAAGCTGAGGCTCAGAATCAAAAAATAATAAAAAGGGAAATCACAGTAGAATCACACTCATTTTATTCAAACTTCATTCTACTTTGCGTATATTGAACCTTCACTACTACTAAAATGTCTCCCATACAGTATAGCCATACTGAATACTAACCAAAAAGGAAGCAAATTCTGAACTTAAGGTAATCATTACTTTCTTGACTGCCTTGAAAACAGTCTTGTCCTAACAAATGGCGAACTGGATCACTACACTGCCAGTAGATACACTGGATATACTATTTCTAGCTCAGCTTTATGACTTCCTCTTACTAGGAATAAATAGCAAATAAAATTTTTATTCTGATGTAGTTTTCAATCTACTTTTCTATAACCCTATTTCTGCCTTTGCCATGACTGTATTAGGTGCCAACTTAAACTCTTTTTTTGTTATTAATTTTTTTTAAATACACGGTAACTTTAATAGTAATTTTCTATACATCTTCCTTTTTACAACCAAAACCATTTACAAAGTTAAATACTTAAAGAAAAAATTCTACAGGTATTCACTTACAGCAATTTTAAGTGCCACATGTGAAAGGATATTAAAATTTTCAGCCAAGTTTATCCTGTTTCATACTGAAAAGAAAATAATAAAGAACTGGAAATAGTAATATAAAAAAATAGATGTTTTCTGCAATTAACAACAAAACAGGGTATCTACTTCACCTCCGACAAATGTGCTGACAGATATTAATTCCACAGGCCATGAACGAGAGTAATTTTTACAGGCCAGCTATACTTAGGCTATAAGGCAAGGAGGAGATACAGACTTTTGCATGTCACACTTGTAGAAGACTGAGAAACTGTGAGACAAGAGTTTCTTCTCACAGAAAAACTAACAGTGTTTCTCTGAACAGGACCAGCAAACTATAAACACACCAACACTTAGGTCAGTTAGCTTCCACCAACTCCTCATATCATTTATAAGCCTGAGGAAATTTTTCCAAAAGACGAATTTACAGACAAGTCCAAACTTTATTTAAAACTACAATTTTGAACAAATTTTTAAAATTACTGAACAAGTCACAATAAAAAAGATTAAGACAGAAAAAGAACAGTGCAGCAAAACTGAATAAAAGAAGATTCAGTTCCAGCTGTTCAAACTGCCACAGGCAGAAGTTAGCCTACTATTCTAAGAGGCAGCGTGTCAAAAACTATTTTACATTTTTATACACTTTCAGAATTTGTGAAATTAGTGCTGATTTTCCATATGCATTTGTATAGAGTTTACATATGCAGGTATCTTCAGATTATTCTCATGCACTTTGAGCTCCAAAAGTTTCTGTAAAATAAAGAATATACTCATTATTGTCTAGTAGCTAACAAAGCATCAGACAGAACCCTAACCACACTTCAACTCAATAAAGAATATGATCAATAATGGATACTTACAAGAAATATTTATCCTCGCCTCTTCTCCATAAGTACTTTAAATCATGACCTACTTAAAGAAAAGCTACAGACATATCCCACTTACACAGATAAACACTGTCTTCGTCGCTAGCTACAGATTTTCTGTGGCACGGCGTTTTTATCCAGACTGTACCTACATCAGGCTTCCGCATTCATATTCACCAGATTGAGACGATGGACGTCTGCTAGCACAGTCATGACAAGCAAAATGGTGACAGGCAGTGTATGAAATGGAAGATGCTTCTTCGCATTATCTTGGAAGATTCTATGCTGTCACTACAACTGCAGTGGAGAAATGCTTTCGTCAGCTTATGTTGTTTGAGGAATTGGGATTAGCTTGGAGGCCTTGGCTTCTCTGACATGGATAACCTGCACTGGATGTTGCAACTGTATCAGATGTGCCATCACTATAGGCAACCCAAGAAGAACTGGACAGTGTATATAATATATATGTATATATAGACACACACACACTCCACAAAAATATGTGCATGTTTTTCCCTTTTTGTGTTTCCCTTCAGCCTGCAATCAACAGAGAGAGAATCTGCACCCCAACGCTCTACTGCTGCTGACCAGACTCATGGAACATTGTGACACTGTGGTGGTAACTATCTCTGCATTCCTATAACAAACCCTTACTTTTGTTTTCTAATCTTTTTATTATTGTTTTCTTCACCCCACTTCCTATCCCAGCTCTACATAACTGAAACTTTTATAATAATAAACTGGCTAGGAAAATATTTTACTCTTTTCTGAGACTTACATCAGGTATCCATAAATCACAAGTCATCTCACCTCTGATAATTGGAACAATACCATGACATTTCACAACATCAGTATCCTATCAAACCATAAATAAATTGACTTACATTACCATAAAGTTTTTGTAGCTGCAGAAGTTGTTTCATGAAAATGACAATGAAAATATTTACTGTCATCATACACATCAAGTTTTTCTAATTTGCAGTATTCCTTATAACAGAAATCATTTTGTTTTTCCCAAAGAGAGATTCTGCTATTCTGTAAACTCAGTAGAACTTCTATGTTACAAAAAAAACTGAACAATCTGCCAACAAGTTATATTGAGCATTACTGAATTAGAAACTAGCAATTAAAATGTAAAATATTAAAACAAGCTTATAACAAGAAATGTAAACGTTGATTTATAAGTTTTAAAACACTTCAGTTACACTATGCAATTTAAATGTTAACTTTTATGATGTTTAGTCAAAGAATCTAACAGGAATGTATATAAGGGACAACGAAGGCAAAATCTGTTCATACCAATAGATTGTTTTCTAATGTGTAATGATAAAAAAATATCGGCACCACAGTGATTTCTATCTTTAGTCAGTGATAATAAGATATGTAAACTCTAAGGGTGTTTAGAATGTCTTCCCAACACGTGGAGATGATTTAGAAAATAATCCTTACCTGGTTCTTTCAGAGTTTGGGCATCTCCAACTAATTCTCGATCTTGCTGCCCACCTCCATCCAATAATTCATCAGACAAGCTGTTGGTTTGGGCCTCTGATGCTATTTTCTTCAATAAATCTGCCTTTATAACAGGTAAAACAAAACTCAGTTCTGCCTAATTCTTTTTGCTGTCCTGATAAGTAAGATATTTAAGGCACGCACTTCTAAATAATAACCCAACAAAACTCAGCAAAATACCTCTGAATAGACTGCAAGTTTAAGGGGCAAGTCTTCAACCTTCACAAAGTCATCTTCATCAGATTTTTGACTTATATTTCCAGAACCAGCTTCCTGTTAATAAAAATAGTGACATTTAGTGCCACTGTTTTATTTTTACTCAAAGATTTTTAAACACTAAGTAGTGCATCAAACAGAAACACATACATTAAATTTGTAGAATTAAAATGTACAAGATTGAAAACTACAAATAATACTGAAATATGAAAAAAAAAGTTCTTTTAGATGCACGTCAACTGAAATGTACTCACATATTCATTCACTAACACAGGCGACTCTGTGTCAGGACTACCAGCCATGGAGCTTTCTGAACTTCCAGCAGAGGACTTGTTTACTACACATGCTGCATCTAGCATTTGTGTTTCATTTTCTGGTAAAGATGAGCTTGATTCTTCCGCGTTCATACTGGCTGCTATAAACAATTCTGGAGTATTCACTGCTAAAGGTGGTTTGTTCTCCACCACATTGAGGTAATGAGGTAACATTGTAGCTGCATCTTGTTCACCTAAAGCCACAGTTAAGTTTAAATTTTAAGTTTTATTTTTAATGTTTAGAGACACTAAAATATTCTGAGCATGCAAAATTACATTTTTTCTTAAATCATGATTCACAGTTACAAATGAGCAATGAAGGTGAACTATACTAGTATTTTCAACAGCAAGACAGAGTGAAAGGAAGCAGTAACAACAGTTAGAAGAAACATCCATACAACCTGGCTGCAATGGTCTTGACAGAAAATAATTTTTTAGTTCTTAATCAGGTACATCTCAGAATAAATCTTTAAACTATAAACTTATTTCAACTGCTAGTAAATGGTAGAAAAAACCAGCACCAGAAAAATCCAAACATCAAAATACTACAGACAAATTACTCAACTACAATTGTGTGTCAGTGGCTGCAACAATTATCTGAAATTCATGCTAGCGTCCAACATCAAATATAACACGCTTATGTACTTAAGATTACTTCAGGCTTCCTCTTCAGAAGGTTTACTGTGTCTGTATCAACACAGACATATCTACTTAAATGACATTGTTCCATAAAAAAAAAAAAAAAAAAAAAACAACCCAACAAAGCCTAGTAAATTCATGCAAGTTTCACCATCTTCCTCTTAGTTCCATATATCAGACACTGCCTGAGATAATTCTCAGAGTATGCAAATTCATATGGAAGTGTTAATCTCTCAATTAGCTTCATACTGGTCTTACCTTTAACAGATTGTTGTTCAGATGACAAAATATCACTGCCTTTTGACTTATTCAGTTCCTGGCTTGAAGTCTATTGGGGAAGGTGAAAATGACTTAGAACAAATTTTACTGATCAATTATCATAGTTTATTGTCTAATGCACTCTTCTTTGCTAGAAACACCCGTTCCATGTTTTTGTCTTAACTAGTACTAAAAACGTGCACATATTTCACAGTATTCACATGCAAATATATGCTATGAGTATTTACATATGAAATACATCCATAAGAAACAATAACGAAATCAGTGCAACAAGAAAAAAGATTTATATGAAGATATTTTTCTGAAAAGTTATGCACTGGCTTTGGTTTCTTCTGTGTTTACAACCCTGGCGATACCTGTTCATTTTCAGTTGGTGTTTCATTGCTCGCTTGTAACGATGTCTGCACATCGACAGGTCCTTCCTCAAATTCTATTTCTTCATCTTCATTCTCATCTTCTCCACTGCCATAATTAGTGAGAGCTTGCGTTTCTGCTTTTGATAAACCTAAGGGTAAATAAGCATTAAGCCATCTTCATACTGTAATTATGTACTGATCTAACTCATTCAATTTTCTCAGTAAGAACTCTCACTGATACATCTGACAGAGTAAGATGGCTGCAAATCCAAACCCATTTTGAGATTTACCACACTGACTAGTTCTTATTTCAAAGTATTCTTTCATATTATTATAGTGATGATATACTTTAAAGATCCAAACGATCTGCATAAGCCACGTTGCCAAAAAATCACTCACTACTGTGTTAGTGTGTTAGCTATTAAACAAATTATTGTGAAGAATGGAAATATAAGGGAAACCAAACCATGAGCTGTTGTTCTCAGATCTACTAATTACAAAGAGCAGAAGCTCCCCTAGTTGAAACATCTAACTCTTAACAAGGTATTAATAAATACAGTTCTGGAGAATTTCTACTGGAAGAGATCTGTCTAGAAAATTTGTGACAGAAGCTGTTACTAAGAAGTGCTTAACAAAAATTCTGTTGTAAAATTAGTTGGTTAAAGCTGTGGTGAAAGCACTGAATAATGAGCCATAGAAAACACTTACTTATTGCCACTGGGCCACTCTCACTTTCTTCATCTTCCTCTTGGTCAGAAGCATCAGACTTGATGCTTTCAGGAACTTCATTACCATCATACGTTTCTAAGCCCTGTACTGGTTTGACAATTTCAGTCTCATCCTTGTCCTAGGAAAACAAGGAACACTGTGCAATTTCATGTTTGTTTATCTAAAGATTAAGTTATGGTTCCTGCCCTAAAGAGCAACCTCTTTTTCCCCTCAAAAATTAAAAAAAAAAAATATCTACTGACTAAAAGCTACTGTTTAAGGACAGATAGCCATGAAACAAGAACCGCAGAGCCACTTCAGAAACAGCATCAGATCATACTGTGACAGACCACACGCTTCAGACACACCAGAAGGGATGCAACTGACTTATCAGAAAAGGCTCATATCAATTAACTAGTCTTAAGCATTTTTCTTTCAGTCATTAAAAAGAGGAAGAAAGAAACACTGGCATTGTTACCTTCTACTGATTTTCCTCCGCTACTAAAGGGTCTCTAGTAGACATTAGGAATATCCCTAACTACTCATTTTCATTTATTTGACAGCTACTCAGCAGTTCCACTGCTGAATGATTTTTTAAATATCTTGAGTGAGAAAATTTTGTACAAATCTCAAGTAAAGCTTGGAGTTTTGCTCCAAATCTTACAGGAATCTTTTACACAGAAGGAAGCAAAAACAATGATACACAGATTTCCAATTTTACTTACAAAGTAGTATGACAGAAGCTCTAAGCTCTAGAAGAAAGCACTTACTCTATGCCCATACAAGTCTGTATATGCACTTATATTCAGTTTGGAGAAGAGGAGGCTTAGGGAAGACCTTATTTGCCCTCTACAACTACCTGAAGCGAGGCTGTGGTGAGGTGAGGGTCAGCCTCTTCTCCCATGTAACTAGGACTAGAGGGAATGGCCTCGAGTTGTGCCAGGAGAGATTCAAGTTGGATGTTAGGAAAAAACTTCCCTGAAAGAGTGGTCAGGCACTGGAACAGGCTGCCCAGGGAGATGGTGGAGTCACCAACTCCAGAGGTGTTCAAGAAATGCTTAGATGTTGTACTGAGGGACATGGTTTAGTGGGAAATATTGGTGATAGGTGGATGGTTAGACTGGATGATGTTGGGTGTTTCTATGATTCTGCAGCCCATACAGGAAAGCTTTCAACACTACTTCATACATCACCTATATCTTACCCTTGGTTGGATACAAATTTGAAATACAACCCCTGTCCCCATACACAATGACTTTAAGTGATTTTTGAAACAAAAAGGAAATATTTCAGCTCCTAACATTTGTTAACTTCGAGAACATACAGGCCACTCAGTACCTCAACCACTCTGTGCCATAAGGCACAACAACTCCTTCCTCCTTGAGGTGAAAATTTACTTGCAAGATTAAAAAAAAGAAAATGCTTGTTGCTACAAATAGTTAAGAACCATCTCAGCTCACTGTCCTTGCTACTTAAAGAGTAAAGGAATAACTAAATTCTCAATGCTTTGAGTTGAGAATAGGGAGAACAGCCCCAGACCAAATCCTAAAAGAAAACTTTCATAGCTGTTTTATAATATAGAAAAAAGAATACTAATAAAGAAAGCTCCTAGCATAAAGCTAATAAGAAAGTAACACAAATCACTCCAGTTGCACAGCATTCAATATTAACTTTGCTCTTTTTAGACATTCAAACTATCACTTTTAAAGTAAAAGTCATTCTACACAAAAGTTCAATTAGCAGTATTAAGGATGCTTATCTGTCTTTATTGATCTCAATGCACTTGTTGAAAGATAAGAAGATAAAATATTATGAGAAATAAATCAGTCTTTACACTGGCAATAACTAAGGAAACAATATACAAGTTATGTTTACTAAGGCATACAACAGAGTAACTGGTGAAGGCAGATTTTTTTTTTTTGTAGTCGTTTTCCATACTGGCAACTCAATTAAACAAAGGAAGTTCATTTACTTCATTGAAGTAAACCACTGAAAATATCATAAAGAAGATAAAAACCAAGATGCTTTATAAATTCATAAACACTAAGAAATTGATTGCTTACAGCTACTGGATTTGTATGATAGAAAACACTAAGTGAACTGTGAAATTATCTGAGGAATAAAATACAGTTTAGAAGCATAAACATACTTTGTCCTCATCGATATCTTCAGTAAATGAACAAACATCCACCTGGAGACCTTTTTCTGCCTAGAAGAAATACAAACTGTCTTCAATTCTAGACTGAAGTAACTTAGAAAAATACTGAACCAAACTAAGGCTTCCTGGAAGACTGCCAGAAATTCCAGTCTTACCAAGAACTGCTATGTCAAAACAGTGGAAAGCAACAAGGAATTCTATATTATGAGATGTTTACACAGACATCTTCTCAATTTAAGAGTCACAAAACATTATAAGCATGCTTGGCCTTTTTAAAAAATAAAAAATAATAGAAAAAGAATGTTTACACAGGCTCTTTCTGCAGTCTGTGGTTAAATCATAATTAAGCTATGGAATTAAATACGCCAGCTCTGATCAAGACAGCCAGCTATGTTTTTAAGCATTGAATCTAAAACCAGTTACTATGCAGGATTCAAGACAGCCACAGAATAGTGCAAAACCAGATGTGCCTCAGTCAGGATCCTGGATCTGAAACTCTGAAAAACTGTACAGAGGTATTTACGTGGATCTGTACAGAACAGCCAGGACTACCAGTTCTGGCTCATCTCTGGCTACACTGAATCTAAACTTACAACAGCAACACAAGCACTGACCATAATTCCAATTCAGAAGAATAAAATAAACGCCAGATCTAAGTTGCCTCCATGCATTCTTATGGCACGGAGCAAACCAATCCTTCATCTAACAAAGAAACAATCCACATAACGTAGGAAATCATACCCAAATCCCTCTCGATTCAGAGCATCTCTATAGACTTCCTTAAAGAAGGTAAAGAAGGTCTCCAGGTAGGTACAGTACTAGTATGTCTAACTTGAGGTATACTTAAGTTTAGCTGATGCTATGCTTTAAACTACTTGGACTTCATAGTTCATGACAGATTCACATTATCTACTGTTGACTTGAGGGATTTTTATTTGTGTTTCTAAAAGAAGGCTTAAAGGACACGTGAGTCATAACCATACTATGAAATAAGAAACAGTGAGATACTGATTTAATTAAATGCTACACTAACACGATCTGTTTGAGTGCTTCCTTTGTAAACAGTTCACATAACTCAAAATGAGTTCCTAAAAACTGCTAGCTAAAACAGATGGTATGAAAACTACTCCAAGTGAAGCTGTAGGAAGAGATGGAGAGATGATGAATTGGTACATTCATATGCTAAAATACTTAATTTGACTACTTGGTGACAGATGTTAATACTATTCCATGGCTGGATGTGCACATATACAATTTCCCTTCAATCAAAGTCTACACACATGTG
Source organism: Lagopus leucura (assembly GCF_019238085.1). NCBI lineage: Eukaryota > Metazoa > Chordata > Aves > Galliformes > Phasianidae > Lagopus > Lagopus leucura. The sequence continues at coordinate 42,323,746 of NW_024962264.1, forward strand.
GCAGACAGCAACTGTAATACAGGAAATCTCCCTTAAAGTGGAAAACAGTTCATGTTTCTACACAATCAATACTATGACTACACAGAAGTGATTTGTAAAAGCAAATAACCACCACTCCTCATATACAAAGTTTGGGAAACAGACATTTAAGAAATTTGGAAAAGCCAAACTAAAAAAAAAAAAAAAAAAAAAAAAAAAAAGGAAAGAAAGAAGACAAACCTCTTTAGCATAAGACTGCATCTCTTCAGCAGTTTCTATTTTGCGTTTACACCTCTGCTTTACAGAAATACTGTTACTGTCCAAGTCTTGCATGAGTTTAAAAAAGGCTAATTCATTAAATAATACTTCAGAAATCTCCACAAGAAGATCTTCCCCACAATCTTTTAATTTTCTACCAGCAAATTTTGCCAGGGAATCCTGCAAAAAGAAATGAATCTTCAGTTTCTGAAACAAGCTTTCACACTTCAAACACTAACTACTTGTCAACTGTTAGTAACTCTGAAAATCAGTTTAGTATATAATAGTTTGTAATCTTGGTTAAACAATTTGCTACCATAAATGCCAACTGAAAACTACTAACCTGAAGAATACTGCCAAGTTGCTTATGAAAGAACTTGACAAATTCTTTACTTTCATCATTCTGTTGTGTAAGAGTCAACACCATACGTCTTACTGATGTCAGTAACTGAGAAGAACATACTTCATCCATGTGTTCCTAAAAAAGTATTACAGAACGAGCTTTGTTAACACTAAGAAGTTAATCATCTCAAATACTGAGATATTTTAAACACCAAAAAGATGAAAATCAACAACTTAGCTGTTTTTCAAAAGTATTTCAAGTCACATCATGTGCAACAGGCTGAGTTAAAATTACCAGTTCACCTGAGCAAGTATTTCAGAAATACATTTCCAAATATTTCTATTCAATTGGGTCAGCTACAAACAAAAATCTCTGTTCACGAGACAAAAGTCCACCAGCCCTGTGCAATCGAAAAGCCTTACCATTTCCTTCACTGGAATATTTAATCCTTATTTCCTCGTCAGAAATGTCTGTAACTCAGTATACATTGGCAGTTGTTGCTAACATATGAGTTATCAATTTCATACAGAAGTGGAAATTTAAAAGATATTTGATGGTAACCATATATCCAAGTAGTAACAACTTTTATTTATTTATAAACTTGTTCAAACATAAATCCAGTGTTTTGGTCCTGCCTTTCAAAAACTGAAATATATCCACATGGGTAGAAAATGGAAGCAAAGATGCCTGCTTTAGAACACACTAGACAAAACATTAACATTTAAAAGCTACTTTTATTGTCTTAAAACATGGAAAGGCTATGACATTTTCTACTAATTCAGTGTAAACAGTATTCTATGCAAGTGTGCAGCTCCTCTTCCTATTTTTCTAGTACACACTACTGCAAACAGTTCTTACCTTCAGAAAAGGAATGACCTCTTTCATAATTGCTTTAATCTGCCGGTCAAGCTGCTGGGTGTCTATGCGAGGACATGGGACAGCAGAAACATCACTTGACTGTGGCACAGAAAGACATTCACTCGTGCTGGGACCTCATTTAAAAAATAAAAGTGTACGCATCTAAGTCATTTAACATTACTATTAAAGAAATATCAATTTCAAAGATATATATTTTCCTTTTAGAGTAAATCATATTTACTCAAGTACATTAAGAACCTACAAAACTTTGTTTTCAATATGAAGGAAGAAGAAAACAATTCAGCCAAATAAATTACTCTTGATATTTAGAATACTTATTCTCTAAAACTAAGTAAAATATGTATATATGTGCATACCTTCTAATTTAGCAGCAGTAGCACCCTGAAAATTACTAGAGCAGCCCTCAGAGCCAAGGGTACTTTCAGCTTCAATTTTCATACGCTCATATTCCCTCATCCTAGCCAAAGCTTGATCTAAGTGAATCACTGTGTTGCCTATATTTAGAATAAAAACATCTTTTAATCTAAATAAAAAATTTTCAAAGGATAGACAAGAATACAACAATAAAAATGTAATGCTGTAGGTTTCAAAATTTACACAACTGCAGTTGCTATTATGTTCTTTTACACAAACTTTCATCAAGTGTCTAATTGCTCAAAGTGCTGTATTAAAACCTGTGGTTACATATTAGATCATGAAAGCAACTACTCGAGTAGATGAATGTAGTCATTTCTGGAGAGCAGGTGAAGGAATAATACTTGTGATGTAAATCACACAATTCTTACCAAGGTCATCAGTGGCAAAGGGTTCAAAATGTGAAGATGTAGACATAGTACTCCCATTGTCTGCATCATTTTGTTCACAGTCCTGACATGCTTCTGTAGGGAAGTTCTTGTCAAACGTTTCCTAAAAAAACATTCATCAGCTGAGTACAAAGCAGGGATGCACCATACTCTCACAGATGTGAGAATGAGCCAGTAACTTTTTTTAGCCACATGCTGTGATATAAGGGCTTGTCACCAGGCTGTCATATCCTGAAAACAGGCAATTCTAGCATATTTTTTTCAAATACTTTAACAGTGTAAGCAAATAGGAAACTAGGTGGAGGTCTTGTTAGTTTTTTAAATATGAACAAATAAATAAATTTATTGGGAACCTTGTATTCAGTATTTGTACTGACCTTATTCACAGGATATTGGCTATATTTTGAAAATCAATTTCCAGTTTATACTGTCCATATTGTTTTCCATGTTATGTTCCTCCCTTACACATCAGTGATTTTTAGTGTAAAGAATTCTACCACACAAAAAGCTTTTATGAATTTTAGACAATTACAGTCACCACTACAATATTTTGGTACATAAATTGAAAACAGGAAAAGCTGACAGTGAACTAGCTTCTGAAATGAAAACTTACATCATCTGTAGAAGCAAGACTTTCACTGGGAGTGAGTTCAGAGTTTGATGCTATCCATGTTGCAGTATTTAGAGATTTTATGCATTTCCCCTTCTTCTCATTGTTCTCAGATAAATGTCTGGTCACTATATCCTGAAGAAAAAAAAACTACTGTAAAAGGAACATCAACGATTTCTTCAATTGATACATAAGACTCTAAAGTTTGTGCATACCTGTAAAGCATATAGGGCCCTCTGTCTTAGGTAATCTGTGTTTAACAGCTGTAGCTCATGGAAAAGTTCAATAAGAAAGTGGGGCCGAGACTCATTTTGAGAAATAAGAGTTGCGACTTCAGAATAAATTGTGTCCCGCAAAGCTTCAAACATAGAAAGATCACTACCAGTTTCTGCAAGGAATAATAATTAAAAAAAAATCATCAAAAGATCATTTCATGACACTAATCCAGTTGAAAAAAATGTGCTTGTTAATATAAGAGAATTAGATCTCCATTACGCAGATACTTTCCTAAAGCTTGCTCATCTCCTAAAGGCAATAAGGACTTGAACATAACAAATTCTGAAATCCTGTAAGTATGGAACATACAGTATTTGTGTCGATCACACTTTGTTCTTACAGTTCCAAACAGTATCTTAAGGAAGAATTTATTGAATAGAATATTGCACACACCACAACGTTGCTTTCAGTTCTGAAATGCATTCAGTGCTGAACACAGACTTTTAAAGCATTTCAATTAAAAAAATCCAAAGGTCTCAACCTTCCCACATCTCCCACACATAAATCTTATATTTCCATGCCTTTCTGATATTTAATAAAGCCTCTTACCTCTAAGCACCATTACAAGTTTGCAAGAACATAATGTTCTAGTAAGCTCTAATTCCTAGTAAGTCACAAATTCCTTTAAGAATTGAAAGTATCATCCTTATATATACATATATATATATATGTACATATATATATTAAAAACTCTTCTGTTAATACAAACATACTTTGGCACGTGTTGAATGGAAAAACAAAGTTAAAGTTTGAAAAACTCAGAGTTTAACAGATGCACATTTGTTAATAATCAAGTTAATTAAATTATAAGCAGTACAGAAAATTTTACTGTAAAATTTGATTCTCTGCCAATAGTATACCAGCTTTAGCCAAAGAGGGCAGCTTTTTCAGTGTGTTATAAAACACTGAAGATTGCTTGCCTTGCCCATTACTAAATTGTAACAGCAGATTTTCCACACAAAAAATGCCTACATCACTTTTGTCATAGACCCTATTTTCCACGCCTAATTTTGTCTGCGTGTTCGCAGTCAGTCATGTTATCCACAACTATAATTCGAGGCAGTTTGTGTTGTTGCATTCCATGCTTATTACATGGAATTGCCTCTTACCTCATTTATAGAGAAGCTGTTGCAATTGTGCTAGTTTTGAACATCTGCTAAACAGTCCGAGTAACAGGACCAAAGCTAAGGGGAGCAGGAGGCAGCGGGGGAGAATAACAGGACATCGTTGAAGCTAAGCAATGAATGCATTACCTGGTGCTTCAATGCATGCATTTCTGTTAGACTGCTGCAGAATTCTCCTAGCATGTGCTGTAGGAAAGTGGGGATAGACAGTGATAAACACAAAAATGCGCACCAGAAAGTAAGACAGGGTCTATACAAAACAGCAGGAGGAAGACTGCTTAATCATCCAAACCACATCGCTGCTTATTGTGAAAACTAAACTGGCAAAGTTTATATAATAAACACTAATAAACAGCTCTCAGTGTGGACTCAATTACATTGACAAAGCTGTACATCATGCTACTATGACTAAAACATCTGCATGATTCAAACAAGATACTGGCAGAATCTAAAAAGACACAGAAGAGTATTTTTATGACACGGATGCGAGAAAAGCAGTGCAGATGGCAAAAATGTAAGGGTTTACATGATATGATTTAACTTGAATGATACTTGATCAAGCTTCTTTAAGCACAAAGAAAACAAGCATGCAGTACCAGATGTCATTAGAATGGTGAACAGTTTCATCTGCTGTTCATAGAAATGCCAACAAATAAGATTTTTGATCAACTAGGATTTTGTCTGTCTCAAGTTAAAGCTTGTTTCTAAATATTTTAATCAAGTACCCAATCTACAGTAAACACACAACATCAGTCAGTACCCAAACATTACATGCATTTACATTTACTGAAATCTTAGAAATTAAAAAGCAAAATCCACAAACGCTGAAGTGCATCACTGCTGTCTTGTTATAATACACTGCTTTTAAGCAATAAAGTTGTAACTAATTATAGTTACACAAAGTTTACACAATAACAATTACTGAAATTCAGAAAAGAATACCTGAAGACATTTCAGTAGATCTACTGTATTTAATTATTTTTTCCAGTTGTTCCCGGTTCTTCTTGCTGAACACCTTTGCATGAACAACCTCCTCAGAGTGTTTACTTTTAGTGCTTTTGTAGGGTTCACACACACTAGAAGCACTCGCACTGTCATAACCTTATGGGAAGAAGTGGAAAGGGAAATCACAAAGAGTTTTCTTACTTCCATACATAGGTTCAAGGGCAATTTCAAAATGAAAAAAAACAACTATCTTTCAGATTTTCCTTTGTTTGTTGAGGTGATACAGCAGCACTAAATTCTCAATGATTGCAGCAGTAGTATGTATGCTAGCAGTGTCCATCTCGTTCTAGACTGATTCTGTATCTTACTGAAATACCTTCCTCAGTAAGTCATTCAGTCAGAACATGAAGACTTAATGAAGAGAAAGGCACCTTATCTCTTATTGCATCTGTACCCACTTATGCACTCAAACCAGGATTCCTAATAATTTATGGCTTTATTTGCTGAAATACTCAAAAACTTTAGTATAATTGTGTCACAAAAATCAATTCATATTTCAGTAAGATGTATTTCAAGAACTCACTATAAATACCACTTACGGATAGTAAATTCTCTGGAATGCAGGGACTATAATCCATATTCAGTTTGCCACAGCATATAAGATTATTTGCAACCTACCAGTATTCTTAATTCTGCCTTTTAGCTGAGAAGAATTCTTCCTCTTATTCTTCGATTTGGGTGTTTTATCTTTTGATGCCAAGCTTGCCTGAGCTGAAGCTTTCCTAGATTTAAATGTCTTTGTCACAGTAGTTGGGTCAACTGGATCAGGCATACTACTAAAACTCTCCAAGGACTCTTCATCAAAGTTTCTTCTCCTGCTCGTATCAGAGTGATTTTTATGACCCGAAGCAGTGCTCTGTACTGAAACTGGAAAGCCTGCTTTCAGTTGAGATTGATCATCTTTTTTCACTTCCTGGCTATCATTAAGCCAAGTTGATCTTTTTTCCATTTCATCTTCAGGTTGCCTATGACTCCTTCCACCAAAAGGAAAAAATAACATATCACAACCTGCCTTCTCAGACAGAAGCAGCATGTATTACCAGACAAACAAAGAGTTTCATCTGTAGCGTAAGATATCTGCCCTAGTTACTCAGTCATCAGCTGAACACTGACATTTAAAAAACATGTAGCAAGTTCCTTTCTTGGAATGGAAAAATGAAGACATCTGAAGAAATTCACATTTCTGACTGACTGCAACCTGAATATGGTTATGTACCTTGAATTACACTCAAGAGTATTATAAGACAAAACACTCTTTAAACAATATTCATTACTACCTACAGTAGCATTAAAAAAATAAAATCACTTTGAAGCTATCTGTATCTTCTTGTTATCTTGATTGCTCAAGTTCAAAACATAAACCTCCCTCCACAGACAAAAATGTATCACAGAATACTACAACACTACATTGAAGGTTGGAATATTCCTGAAACAATACATGACTTAATACACAGAAAAACAGAACACAAATGAAAAGAAAAAAAACAAACAAAAAACATATTGAAACTTAAAAATTAAACCTCATCTTGTAAGTTAACTTACTTTACACATAAGTTCCCAAAAAGAACCCTAGTCCTGTGGGGCTAAAGCGAGGTGTAACAATAGTGGTTACAGGAGAGTTGCACTGCGACAAAACATACCTTTGGTTTTCTGCTCCATTAGAGGAACTGCTTTCAAAAGGTTTGGGGAATGCCATATATTCAGTTTTTCCAGAAGTATTATGATCTAGAGGATGTTGCTGCTGCTCACTGCTTTGTGGAAAACCACTGCGTGCAAAATCTCCGAAGCCAGAAGGAAACACTGGATTGTAGTTTATACCTGCAAAATAAACATGAATGACATAAGTTACTACATCATTTATCCACACACTGTATGTCAAGTCTGAGACATTGAGTGGCACCTTGTAATGCTGAAACAAAAAAAACGTGGTAGGGAAATAAGAAAAAACTACTCTTGCCCTGAAAAGGTTGCAATTATGAGAAATTTATCTTCAATGCAGGTTTCAAACGTGATTGGAAACTGCACATACCACTACGACTCCACCAGTGTACAGATGAAGACATTTCAAGAATACTCACTCCTACAAGTGAGGTAAAAATTGTAAGTTCCTAGAAAGAAAATAAAAAACCCAGAGTTCTGTGTGTGAAGACTACCAGCTCTTCAGTGATCAAGTTCACAGGAAAATTCCAACAGTGCAAGTATTCACATGGTCAAAGAACATATAACGCTTACTTTAACTTCAGAATCTTCATCGAAGTAACAAATTGAGCATAATTACTCTTCTGTGTAGATTCTGTGTAATTTAATTGAGAGACATAGCTGGTAGCTTTCAGATTATGCCGATTTTCTGAAAAGACTAAAGTATTACTGTTTAAGACAATTCAGGAATCACTTTTTTTTTTTTTTTTAAAGACACAGTAGAATACATTATTTGCTCTATTTCAAGTTAAACAGTAAAAGAGTTGGTAATGAGATTAGGAACACTGCATCCAAATCAGTAGTTACTCAATAATTCTGATACGAACAAAAAATGGTAACACATTGCTATTTGCCATATTTCAAAATAAGCACTCTAAGTCCTAACCAAAAGAGATACAAACTTCTTTTCATATAAATACTGTAACTTCAAGTACTTCAATTTCAATCTGAAGGACAAGACAGAGTTCCATTAAATTAACACTGAATGAGAGGGCAGAAATTAAAAAAAACCATATTACTTTTCACACTTGCAGTAATACTCACCTGGAGCAAATGAAGAAATATTAGTAAATCCCGGTATATTAAACAGGTTCACAGGCTGTGGAGGAAAGCTGAATGGACAGAAAACAGGAGATGGAGGTGGTGGTGCACTACTGCCTCTCTCTTTTCTTGATGGCTTCTCTTGACACTGTTGTTCTTGCTGGTGCATTAGATCATTTAGCATTTGTTTCAATCTTGAAAACAAGGAGGAAAAAGAGTGCCTCAAAATTTAAACACCACAAGAGAAAATAACTTGACAGAAATCCAATAACCAGCGGGATTGGTAGCAGTAGACAACAAAAAAACCAACACAACTTCACTAATAGAGCTTAACTTAATACTTAACTTAATACACTAAGCTGTAACATAAACAATTCTTAAACTGAAATTCCTTGACTCGACAGCAATTCTGGTACTACCCAGCATAGCCACTAAGTGTGCCCTTGATGCTCGGGCTGACAAAAAATTGCAAATCTATTATACTCACTAATTTGAGATTTGTATTTCACCTGTCCATGTATCCATTTACACACACAAACTATGTTTTCAGTACATATGTAAAGAAAGTCATTTGGCCAGTCAAAAAGTAGCTCTTATTTAATTCTAAGCAACAGACACACACAGTTTAAAATCAACAGATCTGTCATTGTGGTCACATTCACAGAAATTAAACATGCTGGTGAGAATGATTAAAAAAAAAAAGTCACCCAACAAGAAGTAAGCAGCTTGGAAACAAAATTAAACGGAAACAACAGAAGAAGCAAAGTATTTGCAGCAACTGCCATCTAAATTACTTTAAAACATTATGCAAAAAGGGCTGGTAACTACATATCACTTATCAAGCACAAAACAGAGATGAAGATTTTGAAATTTCATACCATGAAATGAAACTGCTACTGTTTTTATTTATTTACTTCAAAAAGATTATTTTTTCAGAAGATATAAGGAGCACATTCAAACGCAGCATTACTATGTATACATCATGACTGAAAAATCTAAGCAAGGACAAAGCTTTTCCAACATCTTTCCATGACACAGTTAGAATCCAGAATCTATCCAGGTCATCTGCCAAAAACCAAAGGCATATACTGAAGCATTTCAAATTATACAGCTAAATCCTAATACAAACCTTTGGACGTTATTCTGCTGCCAAGACAGTTGAGTATAACACTGGTTTAACTGATGCATAATAAGATGTACTTGTGAAGATGCAACATTATTGGGCATCATATTGTATGGGCCTGCAAGCAAAGTCTGTAGAAAACAGGAGAGGGTCTGTGGAAAGAAAACAACAGAGACCAAATTACCAAAATTAGAAGTTATCACTAGAAAAATTTAGGAAAACACTGAACTAGAACACCAAGTTAGCTGCTCTTCATGCCTACCTGCTGATCTTGCATTAAAGTCTGGCAAATGCTAACACTAAATTCAAGTTGTTTCTTCAACTGATTGATCTGTTCTTGCCATTGTTCTTTTTCCTCCACATAAGAAAGCTCCGATATCCACCGAAAGTTTTCCTGGCGTCTCATACTGATGTTTTGCTGCTGCCTAGTTTTAGACATTGGTCGATAATTCCCATCTGCTGAAAGAGGACGGCAATTTTTCCACCTAAGGCAGGGAAGAAGCAGAAAGTAAGAATGAGAACAAAAGCTGACATTTCAGACCTTCCTATTAGGGCTGCTTCAATCATCAAATTTTCAGTTGTACGTAGAACAACCAACATAATGCAGTAAGAAGCAGCACAGGGTCCAAACAGAATGTCTCATGCATTAGCACTGATTAAGATTGTTTTTCACTAATAAAAACCAGAGGAAAGTAATTATAATTTTCTGAATCATTGATTTTAAAGAGACACCAAAAATTCACATAAGTCATCTGCTATGCTGACTGAAACACAACATGAGGACACAACACAACACAACAAGGTAATTGAATGGCAGGCAATATTTAACACAGGAATACAGAATAATCAAAATTTATCACACACATTGTAGCTACAGAGGCTAAGATAAGAAAATGCCACTGCATACATCTCACTAGCACACGAAGAAATTTCACTTTGATCTAGTAGGGTGCTTAGCATTTAGTGCAACGGTCTTTCTACCCCTTCCAAAAACACCCTCACAAGCATTAAATTAACAAGTAATGCCACTTACCTGTCCTTATTTCCTTTAAGATAATACACACTTTCTGGTATTTGGTTATTGGGATAAACAGAATAGCTGTCATTCATACTTGGCGCGTCTTCCTCCTCTTCTGCCTGGTCAAGTCCATCAGAGAGATAACCATCTTCATCTCCATCCTCTTCATCTAGTGCACACTGGGTAGAACCTCCCCAGGTAGCCATTGTCCTACTGAACATTGAAAATGAGACATGTTTGGGAAAGAAGTTGTTTTGTTTTAATAGTTTGCTATAAACTTAAACAATTTCTTGACAAGTCCACCAATTAATCAAGATGCACCAAAATTCATTAATCTAACAGAAATGAAACTAGTATTCTTCTGATATCAGAACAATTGAGTAAAATATCATGCTGTTTTGGAAAATTACTCTCTCTACAAATGTTGTAAAGATGAAGAAACAATACTCCACGCATTTGGCATTTTCCAGGAATCCTCTTTAGTGAGGAGAAGAAATACACTGGGGGGAAAAAAAACATCCTAAGAACTGGGATGTGACCAACTTGACTTTAGAAGTCAAGAAATCCATCTAATGTTGTTATACCATCACCCAACAATTCTCAGATAAAAATGAGAAGTAACTCAAGACCAAAACGTCACGAAATAACAGAATCACCCACTGACTGACAGCAAAGAGAAACTCATGTTCTTACTTCTCTGTCCTACTCTGCTGGGGAGTATGCTGAACTTCTGACCCCTCACTTTTAACTGATGCAGCAACAGTAGATATTGTTTCTGCCATTTCTCTCCTCCTCTGATGTTCAGCCATTAAAGCTTCAAGTTGCTTTCTTCTCCGTCGCAACTCTTCTCTTAGAATTTCATGTCTTCTCATTTCAGACCATAACTGTTTCCAATAAAATTGAAAGCATCAGAGTATAAACAAACAAAAAAAACTCAAGTAAAACCTTACAATTTCACTCTTTGATACTATACTGACATTTTTGTCCAGGCACTGGTATCAATCACACTACAAAAACGTACCCAAGTAGGAGCCATCTTAGGAGCCGTTTTAGAATGTAAAAAGGTAATTAAACAAATGAGGATAGTTACTTTTTTTTAAATAAGACAAATAGTGCAGGCTTCACAGAACACTTTCTAATCCCACAACTCATTTCAAAGGTTAGTCAAGAAACAAAAAAATATTTTTATCTAATATATTATATAATGCTGTAAATGCACATTATTGACCTCTTACACTTACATCATAGAGAAAAAAAAAAATATTCCAGGAGCATGAAGAAAAGTACAGCACTATCAATATTTACTTCTTTCCAGAAATGAAGTAAATCAATTATGTACATTTCATTATCATGGCTACTATATTACACTCTCTTCATATAAAGTACTTAAAATAATGTGTCCAAGTTTCCTTTTTTTTTTTTTTTTTCTTCCCCCTTTCCACATAAAGTACCAGAATATCAAGTATGAAATACCTCATTGCCTACTGGTACAGATTCACCAAATTCAAGTAAAGGCTTGCCAGCTGTGTTACACTCATTCATGGCTGGATTTGAGGCTGCTGGTGGAGTCTGTCTATTTGCCGGACTGTTACCCAGGCCAGCAGACTGAAAGAAAAGGCAGAACGACAAAACAGCTTAACCTTCTAAAATTTACAATTCAGGCTTCTTCAGATAGCAGAATTATTTAGTAATTTCAGAATCCATTAAGTACTTACTTCAGAGGTTAGTCAGAAACAAAAAAAATTTGTTTTTAATCTAATGTATTATTGTAAAATGCTGCAGATACACAATGTTGACCATTTACTGCTCATTTCATATGAAATCATCTTTAAGGAGTATGAAAAAAGTACAGTACTGCAGTTCAGTTTGAATACAACAAAGTGTTGATCATGTTTATGAGACACAGTATTGTTTGACAGCAGCAGAACAGGCAAATGACTAATAAGAATAAAGATGCAGTGACTAGCAGATACAGCAGACAGACAAATTCCAAACTAAAAATAATATAGAAGGTCCTCCATTTTGGAGACTTTAACACTGCAATTTTTGAGGACAAAGAACAGTGAAATTAGAGTTTGATATAACAATCACTGAGCAAGAACTTCAATGGAACTAGATAGCCAGAGCTCTTTTCTAGCTTGGGAAATCCAAATTCTTAATGTAGAACACAATTAGTAACAAGTTTTTTAAAGCAAGATTTTTTTACTTGGGAAAAATGGTGTGAAAATAATGTTTCACTCTTCAACAGCCTAAGAAAGAAAGAAAGTCTACCTACTTGAAGATCAGGACAAGCTTTCTGTAACACTTCAATTTTTTCTTGAATTTCCATTAGTTTTCTTCTTTCTTCTTGTAGCTGCTTAAGTTCCTGCTGCTGCTGCTGAAGTTTAGCTTCATAAAACTTCTCTCTGCATGGATACGTTACCCACATATTACTTGGCAAGAAGTCATCTAAAGAAAGATTCTACGGTCCTCAGACAAAGACATACCTTGCTTTTTCATTCAGTCCTACATCTTTTTGCAACTTATTGGTACTAACTCGAACATTGTTTGGTTGTTGCTTTCTCTCTTCCATCTCACCCAAAAGGTCACCCATGTTAGATGCATTTGCAGTGAGTACTTGAGGTTCTGGATCATCATCCTGAAAGGAAGACAAGAAAGCAATCAGACTATTTTCAAACTGATGAACTGAATATAAGACGTTCATTTTATCAAAGCAATTCTTTTTCCCCTAACTAAGTAGTCTGAACATCCTGCCGTTCAAACTAAAGAGGTCATTATCTTCATGTTACCCCGACTTACAGTTAATTTAAATTATCTTAACAAGATAATTCAAAGTTACAAAGCTCAAACTGGTGCAACTATTGATATAAACACAAAATAACATGTGCCTCTTTCTGGGAGCCTGAACCACTTGAATTGTACTTTACACCAGTGACTGAGAAGATAGAAATACATGAGCACATCAAGAAAAAATAGTGGAAGGAGAATAGAAGACAACTGAGGTGAAGACTCTTAATTACTGTAATAATAATAATTACATATAGTATTATTAGCTTAAAATAAACTACTCTGAAAAGTGATTTTTTTCAAATATTTTAGAAACAATTTTCTGCAAGGTTTTCTATTCCATTTTTTTTGTTGTTACAGCTTTTTCATTTCAAGTTCTCAATTAAATCTCCAAATTCTTGTAGCCACAGCATTCTTCTTTCAACACAGCCTTTCTGAATATAGAACCTGCTGAAAAGATCATCACTGGCTAAGCACAACGTAGCCATCCAGATCTACAACACTGTTACTAAGCACAATATTCAAATTTAAATTTGAAAAAAAATTTTAAAAAAAATTTAAAATATGAAGACTGAACGTATGTTTCTGTGCTTTCTTTTTAAGATGCTGTATTCTGTTTAATTCTGACTTATAACACTATACAGATAAAAATCTTTGTAGTGGTCATAAAAAACAAGCCCAATCCAGATGCGGGGAATTTTGACAGCAATGTAGTCTCAAAATAGCTATACATCATCTATATTGCTACTATTATTTAAAAAAAAAAACATGTACTAAAATTGATTTTACAGCTCTTACAAAAAACCTTTACAGTCTGTCATACTTACATACACTCAGTATACAGACATGAAATTTAAATCTTTAAATCCAAGTTTTCCACAGAGATAAAAGACTCAAGAAAAGCTTTTTTTAACAAAAAATAATGAATATAAAAAAGACATTCAAATTAAAAACACTGTCAAATTTATAGCTGGCTCTCAAAATCCTTAATAAACAACAAGTTTCCCAAACATCTCAGTTCCAACATACTGCAACAATTCAAATAGATCTGAAGACTTTAATCAAATCCGATATAACACTGCAAAACCTAGGATTCCAAAACTAAAACAAACATCCATAATAAGTTTAAAACCATAGATCAAAATAATTTAAAGAATACTAGACTTCCTGTTTTGTTTTGTTTTTGTTGGTTTTTTTTTGTTGTTCATAAAAGCCAGTACCAAGATAAAATGTTACAGTCATTCTTGTCTTAGATCAGCATCCCAAGAAAATTCCAGATTTGAACTCAGTTTCACCTTCAACTTCAACACATCAACTATTGTCTCCTTTTTCCCAGTCTATCCTATATTGTAGACTAGCAGAATTTTTCCCCACTAAAAGTTCCACATTACATGAAATAATGAGTTACATTTTCATGCACGGATTTATAGTCATAGAATACCTGCACCATAGCAGCAAGGTTTTGCAACTGTCGAAGTTTCTGCTTTGCAGCCATAAGCCTATTAATCTTCTGCTCAAACTCAGCATCTCCTGCAACATCACCCAGGCTGCTTCTGTGACTAGATATGGAATCTTCACTAGCTCTATCTTCTTCCACTTCATCATCGTCACCTTGGGGTAGGTCAGTATCTTTGTCATCCTCCCTATTATGACAGTCTGGAGATGTGGAGAGGGAAGAGGGGAGTAAACAAAACAGTATCAATTACATTACTGAAATGCCTACTTTTATTTAATTACTACGCTTCAGAAAAATACCAGCCTACTGTTAATACTCAAACACTTCGAACAAAGTTCTCCCAAATGTTGCATGGCTATCAGGATCACAGATGCACTGAGACCTAAATTATCAGAAGATTTTAGAACATACCTAGAGTAGAAGATATTTTTAGAGTCCTTATATTAGCAGCAGATCGATTATTTATTTCACAGTCTGTATTAAGATGTCTTCCATCTCTGTTATTAGTTCCACACTGTACATTTGAGTTGCTATTTATTTCACTCCAACTACTGATTCCTTGAGGGTTTCTAGGGTGAAATGCATTACTCACGTTAGCTTCTTAAGAATTGGTCTTGATGGAATACTACTTCAGCCATTTTAAAGACATTCATAAAAGTGAGTCAGTATTTTCTTAATCCTTTGGAATTAAAAAAAGAAAAAATCTCCTAAAATTCACTTGCAAAATTAGCCCAGACATTGAGAATTCTCAATATCCATCTCTCATACAGACAAGTTTCCCCCCTAAAAATAGATAAATATATGAAAATCAGAAGCAGCTACAAATTATCTCCCTACTCAAACTGCAGCATCAGTCTACAAGAGGATTTCAAGGTGTACGTTTCTATAAATAGCTTTGTATGATTCATCACCAAGTTAGTATTGATTTCTGCAGAGATGCACACAACTATCCTATTACTATAGCTCAAAATGACTCTATACACTGAAGGTTGCTTCTGCTTGAACTTCCTAGCTCTGGGACTGTTCATCTTCCAGAGGAATTTCACGCACATTTCAGTACTTGAGCCTACAGATCAGCATTTGCAATAGAATAGGATCATTACTAACCTGTGTAAGTTACATAAAAATAACCCTTACAATAACTTTTCCAAAAATTTCATGTGAAAAATGGATTACTTAGAATAGAATCATAGAATCACTAAGGTTGGAAAAGACCTAAAAGATCACCCAGTCCAACCGTTCACCTATTCTCAATAGCTCCTACTAAACCATGTCCCTCAACGCAACATCCAGCCTTTCCTTGAACACCCCCAGGCTCGGCGATTCCACCACCTCCCTGGGCAGTCCATTCCAGTGCCTGACCACCCTTTCTGAAAAGTAATACTTCCTCATGTCCAGCCTGAATCTCCCCTGCCGTAGCTTGAAACCATTCCCCCTGGTCCTATCACTAATGACACGAGAGAAGAGGCCGACCCCCAGCTCACTACAACCTCCCTTCAGGAAGTTATAGAGAGCAATAAGGTCTCCCCTGAGCCTCCTCTTCTCCAGGCTGAACATTCCCAGCTCCTTCAGCCTCTCCTCATATGGCCTGTGTTCCAGACCCCTCACCAGCTTTGTTGCCCTCCTTTGAACACGTTCCAGGGCCTCAATATCTTTCTTGCAGTGAGGGGCCCAAAACTGGACACACACTTCTTGTTCACTGAAATCTTGCATTGCTTCAGGAAACCTATGACAACTTAGCTACAAAGACTGAGGATGACAAAATATATAATAACCTAATATTTGTAACAGGCTGTGGATCCCCATGTTCAGAATCACTTCCTGAGTCCTCTGTTTCTTCCTCTTCCTTAGTGTTTTCATTCACAGCATCTGTCATCATATCAGATGTTTGCTCATAGTAGTGAACTAGCTCACGTAACTCATTCAGTCTCTTACGAACCTCATTTAGCTTCCTGAGGGGAAAAAAAAGAAAACAGAACACAGGGCAGTATTAATTAAATCTATGGAAATTGAAAAAATAGATAGGTACATTCTTAACATTTACTGTAATTTTTCTACTGTAATAGACTTCTGCTTGAAGTTAAGGAGCATTTTACTGTCTCAGACCACTTACTAAGTAGCCTGTTAAGTAAATTAAAACACAAAACAGTTTAATACAGAATTTACTACAACACACCTAAAACTCAATGCTAAAAAACCACTAAAGCAAATAAATAAATATTTTTTTTTACTGAAGCTTTTCTGTTGGATTTAGATTGTCATCCTCTTCACTCTCATTCTGAGAAGCCAGGGAATCAGGAGGATAGGGAGCAGATGCCAGACTATTTGATTCACCATTGATAACAGTTACTATGCCCACAGGAGCAGAAGCAGCTGAAGTTGTACTTCTTTGGTCAATACTCCTTTGAGGAGAACTTGAAGCTGGAAAAACTACAAAGAAGAAACATACCTCTTGAAAACAGCATTCAAAAAGGAACCTACCTAACCAAATTACATTAAAAGGTAATTACAGAAAATATTAACAGCATTCAAAACAGCAGTTAGCACCTTCTTTTCTTCGAGGAACAACTTCTGCATTAAGTTTCACGACAGGCAACGCTAACCAAAACAGGCAGCTTCCATAAACAATACTTAAGTCAGTTCTTTTTAGCTTCATCAAACGTTAAGTGGAAATTTTCAAGCTGTCAATGTGCCCAAAGAGTTCTTTTAAGGACTAACTTATGGTTGAATTGCTTTTGATGAAATTTAATGTTTAAACATTTAAAATGATGAAGAGTTCTAGTAACTTTCTTTCCTCAACTGGAAAGCTCTTACAGCCACATGCTTCAGAACACAGCCTTGAGATATGCTTACTTTATCCAGCTATATAAAAATCATAACCAAATACACTCAAACAGTGCACGTTAAGTACAGGTAAGAAGAATGGCTTTTAGAAATGTAAGCATCAAACCAGTCTGCTCTTCTATAGGAGCAAGCTGGAAAGATTCATTTCTTAATCAGACTACCCTATAATTGCCTTTCACCAATTTCCAGCCATAGAACAAAGCTTCACCAGGGCAAATGCAAGTCTAGAAACAGAAACATATAGCAAACAGTAGGCCCACATAGGAGACTTCAAGAATAGAAAAATCATCTGAGGACAGGCCAAAACACCCAGTCCATTCAGACAGCTGACTTCCTCTGGCATGACCTGACATTCAAGTACATTCCACTAGTGGATAAGAAAGTTCTTGGACAGTGGAAAAAAAATAAAAATCAAACCCCACCATGCAGTAGCATTATTAACAACAGAAGCACACAGTACATAAATACAGAAGCAATGTGATAATATACAGATCATTCTCATTCTGATTTGTGCAGTGTATTATATGAAGTGTCACTGATAAGCCTTGGAAAAAAAAAACTTAGCTATAACAACCTCACAAATCAACAGCAATAATATTACAATGTATAAGTGCTATCTATTTTGCTTGTCAAGCTCTCCAGCAAGTATGAAATATTTACTGCACTAAAAACCAGGTATGCAGTACTGCCCGCCCCATCACAGCTTCATCACCTACCACAGGGATCATTCATTAGCCAACTGCAGGGCCACCTTAAAAACATACACGCTGTGTGTTTTTAAACCTGCACTCTTGAAAATGGATAATTCTGTTTAAATAAACTTACAGGAGGAATTATTTAGATGTTGGTCACGAAGCGTATGCAGTTCTCCTAACAGTTTATCCATTTTTTGCTTTTTCCCCTGCAACATTCGCATCTTGTTGAAAAGCTGTGCCTTTTCATCTGACCGGTGTTCTGACACTGAAGAGTTTCGGCTTTGTGAAATCTCTCTGGTAAGTGAAAGACTTTCTGCTTGCCTTCTATTGTCTGGTACAGACTGAGTCTAAAAAAGAATAACTTCATTTCATTCAAAGCACCACGGGTAAAAAGCAAAATAAATTTTAACGAACAAAAAGGCCTCTTATAGATTTGATAAGCTCAGCAGCAGAACAAAGAACTTCATCACTTAGCTAATAGATAACCCTCAGGAACACAGAGCTGCTGAGCTTGCAGGTTTGGAGGAACTCCAATTACTCTACCAGCGGAGGAATAAAAATAAAGACAAATATTTAACTGTTCAAAAGAATAAGAAAAACAGACAATGGTGGAACTTCAGTGTGCAACACAAAGACTGACCTGAGAATCATGAAGTTGGTTATGAAAGCGCTGAATTAAGTCAATTAATTCTTCATTCAATTCTGATGTAAGGCTTACTCCAGAAACACTACCTGTTGTCTCTGTTACAACTGGGCATGAAGAAAAAAGCAGGAAAAATGTAAATACTTGTTCACAGAAACAAAATAAAGACCATTTGATGAAAACGCTTTGTTATGTGAGCATACAGAACCTTAAAGAAGGGTTTGTATTTTTTGTAAAATTTAAATATCAATGCTTATATTTCTACAAATTCAGAACTTAAAATATTAAAAAAAAAACAAAGCAAATGTTATAAGAACTAGTTCTCCAGCCTGCCCTCTAGTTAAGCTTTATGACAACTTTTATGAGGAAGAGGCACACAACTCTAGCAGCCTAACTCCATGCAAAGACATAATTTCTTAGGACCACACACAACTCTGATTACCTAATTCCCAAAGAAAATACAACAGCATTTGTGGAGGAGTGGAAGAAACGATGTTACATGCAGAACTCTAACTGAAGTTGAAAGAACTAGACTGCAACAAACAGGTCTAAGACAACTCATGTGTCAACAGCACACCAACTCAAGTGCAATTCTTTGCTCTTTGAAGACAGAACTTTTGAGAAACTCTGCTGGCAACCTTTAGGCATATCACAGAGAAGCCTCTGTCCAAAAGACAGGTTTTAAAAAGCTGGGAGTATATGAAGACCTATTAGAAGAACGCTTTTAAATTGAAGGTCATGTTAGAATGGTGGTGCTCTATTGTCAAAAGCATCCCACAATTTTAGAGATCTATTTTCATATTTGCTTGTGTAATTGCTACAGTAACTTCCTCCTTTTCCTGAGTAACCCATTAATCTATCAGTGGCTATCAAATGGTCAAGAAGCCACCCATTAAAAAACAACAACAAACAAACCAGAGCAACACAACCAACCAAACAACAACAAGAGAGCAAATAAAAGCTTCAAACTACTAATTGCCTATGCCCAGAAGGTGCAGCAAGGGAGACAACACCCTCTATATGCTCCAGTTTCCTACAAATGCCTTAATACATTAACAGAGACAAGAGGCGGACTCCTAACCTGACATGGCAGTCCAATTCTTAGGGAAAAAAAAAAAAATTAGGATTTTACAAGTAAACAACAGAAATCAGCTGTGTCATTTTTAACTGACTTGTCATTTTACAATATTATTAAAAAAAAAAAATACATTAAATTATAGCCTTGCAATAAGACTTCAAAGAAGAGAACTACTAAAGAACTTTTAATATGTATTCTACAATTCCAGCATTAACCATTCAATCAGCAAGTTAAAATAACTATTAGAGATGCTTTCATACCA
>NW_024962264.1:42343677-42398907 GCF_019238085.1 Lagopus leucura
CATTCAATCAGCAAGTTAAAATAACTATTAGAGATGCTTTCATACCAGACTCATCCACAACAGCAACCGCTTGCTCTGCTTTATGCTGCAAAGCAAGAAGAGCTGCCTGTCTTCCTTGAAGAGCCTTCAATTGTTCCTGCTGTTGTAGCATCCTTTTCAATAAATCGTGCTGCTTCTTCAAGTTCTCCAACTCCTCTTTAGCTTCCTGCTGAGGATCTCTGGCCTGCAAGATACAGAAGAACATTACCATAACCAGGATAATTAATCTGGAAAGTACTGCTGTTAGAGGTATCAAAACAAGCAAGAATGTAACTGAATCAAAGCCAGGCAAGAGTTAAAGGTGAAACTGTTTCACTTTTCAGTCCTCTTCATCAAGGAGCTTTAGACATAAAGTAAGAAAAAAACCTGTACCATCAAGATATGCTTACCACTCTCAGGATTATGTTTTCTTCAGAAATAGTCAGCCATTTAATACACCCCAAAGACTAATCTAAGCATCCCTCTGTCCTTTGAAGCAAAAATTCAGAGCAACACATTAATATAAGAATTCTAAAGCTAAGCAACATAAGGCACAGCATCATGGTGTTTCAAATGATACAAGACTCCAACTATTTACTAGCTTAAAATGTATTTTAAGTAGAAAGTTTTACATAGTTATTCTGCTTGAACCTACAACAGGTATTCACTTTTGTACTCAGTATTTTTGGCATAGGCAATAAATCACTTCAGACTTAGGTAAATCAATTTCAAAACAAGAACTCCCTCTATAACATATTTCCAAGCACGTGGAAACAAATCTGAAGGAATGGAAGCGCACTGTATGGTTAAAATACATTAGAGAAAAGTTACTTTCCGGGGCCCACGTTAATTAATAGCTGGAAATTTGTCTTAAAACCTTTTCAGGAATTAAGTGTTTTAAGGAGACATCCACTGGTAAAGGTCCTGCTTCTGTTTAAGTTGATTTATCATATTACAGAGACAAAAACACTGAAAAGATTGCCTCCTTTTGTTAAGAGTCAACATAAACACAATATTAAAAGAATCAACATCTTTTCATGCAATGCTGATTTCCTGAAATAAAAAAATTCTCCCAGTGTGAAACAAATCCAGCACTGAAAGTCAGATAGAAGCATGTGTCTTATTAAATATTTCTGGGCAAAAAAAGAACACTCAGCTTCCCAGAAGATAAAGGACAATACATCCAGAATTCAACACTTCTCAAGGAAGTGTCAATACAACTGGAGCTGAACATTCTTTCTAAATTCTTATCTTACATATATATATAGCAGAGAAAAGGGAAAATAGAGTACAGAAAAATGAAATCAACACAGGAAGAAGGGGAAGAAAGGGAAAAGCGGTATGTGCCTCCAACTTTCACTCAATTGCTAAATCAAACACCAGATTTACCTGTGTTCATTAATAAACAAAAAACATTTTTCAAGCCTAATATTTCTACATTTTGTTTGATTAATATTTGATTTACATGTTTTGCTGTTCTGTTTCTAGGAAATCAGGAAGAGCCACCTAACATCACATAAAATCAGAACACCTTCCCCACAGCTGATATAGTTACGTGTTATAGGTATTATTTTCTCTGTCAGTATTAAGACTTCAGAAGAGAAAGTTGTCAAATACCTCTAAAGAAAACAGCTCCAGCTAAAGAAAATCAGTGGCAAGGCGAATGAACACAGGTAAGCAAGCCAAATAGAAACATTTACTGTAACAAATACATTTGGAGCAAGTTAACAAGGACAAAAATGAAAATCGGCATGTTTAAATCCTGATTTAGAGACTAAAATACTATTTTTGAAGAGCAACTTTGAAGGCAATCCATGTTTTTGGCTCTAAATCCTACAAGGCCAGAGCAACTCAGACACTCTTCCCTTTCGGGTTTGCTGTAACATCAGCATCTGTAACCTGTTCTCGTGAAGCTGAATGCCCCTAGTTTGTTCTCAATGCAGGGACAAGTGCTCATACTAGAAGATTCCCCCTCTATTAAATAGTTAAGCATATTACATTTTGAACACGTGCTCTGGCTTAACATGCATTTTTAAACTGCAAACGTATCTACTTCTATCTTGTCACATATTGAAAACCACTATCAAATAAAACCTACTAAACAGCAGATAGCTCCAGATGGAAATCAACCTTACAGTGCAGGAGCATTCATTCTGCATAAAAAGAGAAATTAACTACAAAATGAAGTATCAAATAGAAAACAAACTCCTTTTTTGAGGTGAAGAAAAATGCAAGTTTTCATGCATCGATCTTAAAATTTGTACCGGTCCTTTTCTACTTTTTTTCCCCCCCAAGATTTTATGAAGTTAAATGCATACACTCCATACATATAATTGTACTTCTCTTACAGTGAGAGAGTTCTTCCAGAACTAAACATAACTACAAAGACTCCTTAAGATTGTATCTGCTGCTTTTGTACCAAGCACTTACCATTTGCAGAGCACTCTGAGTACTAACTAGCTACAACAGTACCAACTACTAATTCTCCTCAGAAAAGTATTGAAAGATGCAATACAGAAGTTGCTGTTAAAATGCTTTCTTATCTAGAACAAAAACTGCTTGCAATGCAAAGACTCTACAGATAGGAAAGAAGATGGTCTGCGTACTTCAGAACTAATTCAGAATATATTTTCTAAAAGGTACCCACCCCTCCAACTAAAGGAAAGAAACTTCTGAGCTAAGCCAATACCTCTACCATATTACTAAAAGGACACTTAACCAATGGCCCACTAATAGTTCATTTATAACCCTCTCATCTTAACCAACAACAACAAGATTCCTCACCAACAGAAAAACTTAAGAGATGAAAAGATGCATAGAAAATTATTCACTCCTACACTAATGTCATGCATGCATCCTTCCACCAAAATACATATTTAACCTTCTAATCTACTTTTAGGAAAGATTAAAGATTATCTTAAAAAATTCATCAAGAAATACTATGTTGTTTTGACAGAATCATTGTTCCCATGTATACTGAAAAAATCCTGCACACAGGGATACCTCCTGAACAGAAGGCTAAGGGATTTATTAACTGGAACTGCATATCATGTCACCACCACAGCAACCAAAAGAAAAAAAAAAAAACATAAAACAGCAAACACTCATAAGACTTAATTTCTGGCATTTTAATTACTAAATTACTAAAAGGCAGCTTACCATGGTATTTGATGCCTCAGCTTGCACATCAGTGTTTAGCGATGTGCTCTCACCTATAGAACCAGATCCCACAGCTGAATCTATAGTCCAAACACCATCATCCTCATTTTCTCTAGCCTGAAATATTTCAGTGGCATAAACAAAAAGCTATATAAATGGAGCAGTGCAAGTGAATTATGGAAGGTACTACATCTTATAAACCAACACCCCTAGTAGAACCATCGAAACAGCAACAGTCAACTTCTTTAAAAATTAAACTGAAGGTTACAGTGCAGAAACAGATATATTATGTTCTCAAACTTACAAGCATCTTTTGCAAAAATTTCAGATAGGATTTCTCCTGCTCTTTAAGGTGATCTATAAGGTGTGATAAACGCTCAACATTGGCCGATCTTTCATTTTTCTCTACAAGATCATCCCGCATGTAGCTGGCCTTAGCAATATAGTCGCGAATTTGAACTAGTCTGCTGACAATCTGTAAAGACACTGTAATTACTGAATGCATTCAGCAATAGCTGTAAGGTATTTAATGCACAAAACAAGGTGAAAGCAACAGCCAAATAGCAATAATAAAGTGACACACTGTACTTTCAAAAATACAAGCACATTTATGTAAGTGGTTAAAAGATAAAAGCCTTTAAGAACAGATAAAAGCATGCATGAAATTGTAAGGCTGAAGCACAGGGCTTCTTGTTGACATCAGCTTAAACAGAACCAAGCTGATAGTACTAACATGAAAATACTCAACTATGAGACTATTTCTTAGAACTCTATAACAGACAATCAAATACATCCTCTTTTACTTCCTTCTAATAATTAGATTTCTAAAGGACAATACATCGCTTTTGGTTCAATCTTTTTCTCAGTCTGCCTCTTAGAACTGTGGGAAGAATATTTCTAATACAAAATAAACTACAACACTCACACTAAAAATTTACAAAAACACTGAAAAATAATAGTATAACTGACACCATTTGAAGAGCCCATATCCCACAGACATTACAGGCTATACAGGTACCTGGCTACTATCCATAGTTGGTTCTCCTCTTCCATCTTCTTGAACAGACAGCTGACCATTTTGAAAGAAATCTTTGTTTAGAGCAGCTCCAAACAGGTCTTTGCATTGCAATGGCTCCCCACTTTCCTTTTTTTGGGAACTTGACACAGGATCTTTGCTTTTGTTAGTGTTTATCTGCAGTGACAAGAAGTTGAACGGTTTTTTGCTTTCATTAAGTTGACGTTTGTTGTTAGCAGCAGTCGCCCTGCCTTGAGAATCACTTCCAATGCTTCTCTATGAACAAAGAGAACAAAGAATAATTGTGTTTATTTGTGATCTTATAGTTCCCTCATAAAGTACTGACTTGACAACAGCTAAACAGTGCCAGTAATCTTTGTCATATAGTTTTCAGAGAGCAACCCACACTCTTGGAACATCTGAAAAGCAGAAAAGCTCTGTAATTCCACAGAGAGCTTAGCTCCTCATCCTTGCTCTGGCCTCTACCTTTGTTTTAGTGACAAGCACCCTACTTCTTCAAGTAAATTTGAAAGAACACATACATATTATTTTTTAAGTAGCATAATAGCTTGTAGGATATGCTATCTCAAACTTTTCTTTAGAAACTTCTGAATAGCTACTTGATCCCATAACATACATTTCTGGAGTAAGCTCTCCCAGGCTTTATATTCTAATGAATCACACTTCAAACATAATCATTACAACTCTAACAAGTTAATAACAAGCTGTGGCAAAGATTAACAAATTTCTATTCTGGAATTGTCAGTAATGAAACAATAAATTTGTGCTAACAAATTAACCTCTCCAACTTATGGCATTGGACATAGGGAGGGCCAAACATGTCAACATTCCTAACGAAGCAGTTAGGGCTAAAAAATTTGTGTCATACATTTCTCCACATTACAGAGGTACAACTTCTACAGCTGCTCCTCCTCTGCTTAAGCTGCAGTGATAGTAGCGTTCAGAGTCGTAAACTATGCCACTTCAGAGCAAACTTTCAGAATAAAATAACAGACTTTTAAGTGACAGACAAGTATGATGAATAAAAAAATACTAGTTTGAGGACACAAAATTTGTTGATGATTGAGAGGAACAAAGTAAAGACAGCTGGGAGAGCCTAGGGCCCAGAAAAGCCAAGTTTCTGAACTTTCCTCAAGTTAAGAAACTAGACTTACTATTTGGCTCCCACAGTGCATTTAAGCTACACACTATGAAAGCCTACTTTATTTGTCTGACAAATTATTAAGAGATGAATGAACAACTTCTGTACTCACATATACACATATATGTATAGTGAAAGCTAGTGTTCACACAAACCTGATCCAGATCACTGAAGTTTATTCTTTGTTTAAGTCTTTCTAATTCAGCCTGCTCTGGAACAGACATCTGGGTCATATATCGAGCATGAGGAAAAGTGTGAGGAGTTCTGGCCTTTCGTCGTCCCATTCCAGGTGAAGATTCTGGAGATATATCATTAGTAAGCCTCGTTTCAGCTTCTCCACCAAGCTTTTTCTTGTTTTTTTCTGATGATCTGTTTGCTTTTTTCTGTTGGCTTCCCCAGTCCTTAAGACAAAGGAAAGGAAAAGAAGAAAACTCACATTTACTATCCACATAGACAAAAAAGTAAACTTTTAAATTTAGTGAAACAGAGTTTACTTCTATTTTAAAATCAAAAATCATAAATAAAAAAATATTTTTTTTTTGCCACTCATGTGAAACTTGTCAGGCAATTTCTAACCCATACAAGCTCATAATAATTTGTGTAAAATAAAGCCAAAATTCTTCTTCGGCAAATACTCTTAGGCAGTTTAGAACTTTTAGGAATAAGAGTTCTCAGTTTTAACAATACCTAGCATGCTCGTATGTCTAGCTACTTTATTTTATTCAGAACACCTCGCATAAATACATTTATGGAGTGTACAATCTCTGCATTATACCTAACAGTTGCATACATATATCTCAATTACTTTTCTTGATTTCATAGATACTTAACTGAAAAGCTGTACTGACAGTGTTCAGTTTGGCACTGTTGCCTGCCATAACAGAATCTACTTGTTTCTTTCAATGTACCACATAAAACAACAACTGAGAGCTAAGGTGAATCATACCGTGTTGTTCAGCCGGTCATCAAGGCTCTCATTACTCCAGCTAGGCAAGTCCTGATCATTCATGCCTTCTTCAAATGGGCCGCCTCCTGTTGCCATGGCAAGCACCCAAAAAAGAATCTAAAAGAAACAGCTGAAAGAAATAAGCTGCATTAAAGTCAGTTATTATGCAGAGTTTTTTTGCACAGAGATTTCCGATATGACAATTACATATTCTAACAACCTAAACCTACTAATAAAAACATAGTACAGATATTGTCATTAAACATAAAAGAAGTAGCTGGGAGGCTGCTGCAGATGTTTTTTGTTCCTTTTGCACAGACTTCATAATCTCCAGCTTTCCTTTATAACTCACTGCTCTTAGGAAGTAAATGTGTTTTTTTCTGAAGATCTTAATATCCCTCACTTCAAAAGTACCCTGCAGAAGTCCTTGCAAAGATTACTTTGAGATTTATCAAGCCTGCAATTCTAGGTCCAGTGACATATATTTAATACCAGGCCTCCAAAGTTGCTCACTTTTGTTGAACTTCGACATTTTTTTTCAATTTTAAGATGCTAACAGCAAAATACTGAAGGCAATATTTGCCGATAAAACACACAAGAAGCAGACATCAATAAAAGCATTCATACTTTCCCTACTAAAAGTTATTTAAGCAGGCTGTGCCATACTACTTACACACCAGTTTCTAGCAAAAACAAAATAGTTTTCCTACAACTTTGATTTTCTCTTTAACAGTGTATTTCTGTGCAGCAAAAGGAACCTGTTAGTTTTGAATTTTTCACATTTATTTCCAGTTTTGACACACATAGTGAAGTTGTTTAAGCTGGAAGACCAGAAACAAAGTATTCCTTTGTAGTGAAGAAATTAGCTTAGGCTGCTCAATAGCTGTACCCACCACCAGGAGGCAATAAGAACTGTGAACTTTAACTGCTGCTAACACAGCTCTACTGTGCTACAAACTGGTTCTTTATAACATCTGTGTAACAGAAAGTTCTGTTACAGACACAGAAGAAAACAGTCTTGCAGAAAATTACTTTCTCAAAGTAAGCTTAACTATGAAGTTGGAACATAATTCTAGCTTTGCCTTTTACTGGAAAATGAAGAAAAACTTTATTTCTTTGCATTTTACTGCATCTTACTTAGTATCTGCATAATGAAACCCAGGAAAAAAAGAAATAATGAAGCTTAAAGGCACGCATCTTGTTTAACTCTTACAGCATTTCACCACAATCCCACAGTACAGTCCTTCAAGTAGGTTCAGTTGTACAAAGCAGTATTTTTATGCAACCACAACCAAACACCAGATCACGAAGGAAATGGGATCTACAAGGTACAGCCATTCTACCATAACATCTGCAACTGGCAGTGGATCAAACTCAGCCATGCTAACAGATAATAATTAGCTTCTATACTCACTATCAGAATCACAGTGCACATATAATAAAGTCTGCTACTTTGGAAACGCAGATCTGCTCCTTACTGTCCTTGCACATTCATTCAGAACCCTTTTTTGCTTGGACTTGCTAACTTCTGTGATGAAACAATTAGAGAGTTCCACCTACGAACTAGCCAACAAACTGGCCAACAAACAAAATCTGAAAAGGAGAAAAAAAAAAAACCATGAATTTTGAATCAAAACGGCTCCCCCATCTGGCTAATCAAACAGCTGCATATGCTCTGGCTGTTGGCTCAAGGAAAGCAGATAGAAGCCATGCCATCAGTAGGAGCAAAACATAAGGTAAACCTATAAAACCACACATCCTATGCAATTTTCACTCAGGGGAACTGCCAAATTAATTCAGAAAATAAAAACATGATGTTCTTTCACATTTTTCATGTAAAAATGCAAACATCTTATGAGAAGTTCACAGGGAAACTCTTCCACCAATACAAGGTGTACAAGACAACCATTCAAAATAAACCCGTAGTTATCAATAAGGCTTATTTTAGAAAACAGCTATGCCTTTCTAAGAACTTTTTTATTACAGAAAAACCATTCAGCTGCACAGATGTGCAAGACCCAACATTTTAACAGGCACTCTGTGATGACCTCCACCACTAAGCATAATGAGTTCATCATGATGAGATTAGAGACCATCTGGGGTTACATTCAAATTCAGTAAGCCACTTCCTCATAATACTGTTATATAATTCTCCTAAAACTGCAGTAAAATAATTTTCTCCTAGTTTCCACTGAAAAAAAAAAAAAAACATACTCAAAAAAAAAAAAAAAAAAAAAAAGAAAATTAAAAAAATTAAGCTTGTAATTTAATACAAAAAATATTCATATTTATTTAATCTAAAATTTTCACAAAAAAACTATCTTCAACTATCTTTGCTCAGCCTGGACACCCTTTGCTATCAGCCTGGAGAAGATAAGACTGTGGAGAGACCTCATAATAGCCTTCCAATATTTAAAGGGAGATTATAAACAGGAGGGAAATCAACTTTCTACACAGGTATAGTGACAGAACAACTGGAAATGGTTTTAAACTAAGGAGGGGAGATTTAGATTCTATGTCAGGCAGAAGTTTTTCAGTAAGAGGGCGGTGAGGTGCTGGAACAGGCAGACTGCCCAGAGAGGCTGTGGATGCCCTGTCCCTGGAGGTATTCAAGGTCAGTTTGGATGGGGCCCTAGGCAATCTGATCTAGCAGATGGCACCCCTGCCTGTGGGAGGGGGTTGGAACTTGATGATCCTTGAGGTCCCTTCCAACCCAAACCATTCTATGATTAATTCTAGAAGTAACACTCTGAGTAGTTTTCTCAGCATATAAAGGTAAGGTGCATGCCAATGTACCCCACTATATACAGCTCAAAAATCACAGTAACCTTACTGCTTCCAGCAAGTGGACTGTAAGAAAAATGTTTTAACTGCACTGTGCTCTTCTCAGACAAGAAGTCTCTAAACATTGTTACTATCGTCTGGGATATTCCCAAACAAGTTATATACAAGGAAACTTACATTCACAGAGCTATGCTGATATTTTCTCAATGCAGTAACGAACCAAAGAGGTTCAGCTGGCTTTCTTCTGGGAGATGAAGCTCTCACCTAAGCAGTGTTGTTTTTCATCCCCAACATATTTTACTAATTTGTGTATTGCCTTACTTTTCAGTATACCAGTTATTTCCAGATGAAATCCTCCTATAAACACTTTGGAGTCCTTCCATTGTTCTATTTCTGAAAGCAGCAATGCAGTAACAGTCTCAGCTCCTTGGACAATAGGGAATCCATAAGAGAGCTCTCTCTATTTCTGCATGTACATACCTCGCAATATTTACCAGGGAGATGAAAACCCTTTCAAGTATGTTTACTACAGCAATGAGAAAATAGCATACGAGATTAAAGTCACAACATTTACACATCAAACCATCTACACAATTATAGTCACACACATTTTGCAATTTACAGCAACGCACAAATTGCCAGAAGCATCATAAGGAGACATGCTAATATAATGAAAATACAGAAGACGTGCAAGATTTTTTTCTGCAGTGGCTTCGCTGTTGGCACTCTTTTCTACTACAGCATTCATCTCAGTTGCAAGAGATGTGAGCAATACTCCCCTTTGTGCTCAGAAGCTTGAAAAGGCTAAATAAAAAACCCAGTCATAAAAAGCTATCACATAAAGATGGAAGATGATATCAAGTACATCTTAAACTCAGCTTTTTAGATACACACTCCACTCTGAGCACTGCAATTTAGCATTAAGTCATCGAACACACCTACACAGTACTGCCAATCGTGTAACACCGACACGCAGATGGCAGAAAAAGCTCTCTCCCGCACAGCACAGCCCACACGGAAGCAAGGAGAGCCCCAAACCTAATCATCCGGACCAAGGAAGGACTACCCGCTGCAGCAGCGCGCGCTCAGGGCCCAGTGGGTCCCGCCGTCACGGGCAGCGCAGAGCAGCGCTGCTGCTCGACGGCCTTCGTGAGGCGCGCCGAAGGCCTCCCGCTCCCTCAGCGCCGGAGCCCGCGGCAGCGAGGAAGGCGGGCTCTGCTCCGAGCCTCCGAGCCTCGGGCAAAGCCGCGGCCGTTGCCGACGCCCCGCCGGCGTCTCCCTGGAGAGAGGGCAACGCGCCTCTTCCCAGAGCGGACAGGCGTGACTGACCTACCGCCCCGCGGGGTCTCCGGGCCCGCTGTCTCCCCCCGGCCTTCGCCACCGCCCCGAGCAGCGACACGAAGCCCCCCTCCTCGCCAGCCGACTCCTTCCCGCACGACCCCGCGCCGGGCAGCCGCCCGAAGGCCTCCGAGAGGATCAGCTCACCCCGCGGCGAAGAGGAGGGCACCCGGGCCCGGTTTCACCTCCACCGCCGTTCACCACTCCCGGGCTGCCGAGTCGAAGACTTCACCTTCCAGCCGCAAAGAAGAGCGGAGGCCGAGGGACTCACAGCGCTACCTCAAAGACCACCGCCGCCATCTTGTTCGCCGCACCGCCAGGGGAACGGGAGGCGGCCCCCGCGGACGGATACACACGGTTACCTAGTAACGCGGCTCGCTCATGCCCCTCCGCGCTGCGCAAGCGCCATCTGCGCTGCACCGCGTGACGGCTGAGTGGCGTGGCCGGCTCTTCCCGCTCTTCTACGAGTCTCAGGCCCGCAGCGCTATCGGCTGAGGACTGCCCTAGCGCACCGCGGCGGGAACTCCAAATCCCAGCATGCAATGCACGCTCCAGGGGCGCTCTCGCGCCTGCGCTACCCGGGCGCAATGCCTCCTGGGAGCTGTAGTTTTTTAGTCAGAACAGCTCTCAGGACCGTAACTGAATTAGCTCTTACCCAGCGCTGGCGGCCCGGGGGGTGCCAAGAACGTATCTTGGGCACTTTTTGCTTCTAAAATACGAAAACGGTGGTGTACTCTGTAAGCGACTTTATCAGACTAGTAAAAGAATAACATCAAAACCACAGGCCGTGAAAAACGTCCAGGGTCCTTTTTCTTTGAGGCAATATCGACTTACAGAGTGTATTTCTGTCTGCATTTGTTTGGTCACCCGTAAGAATTCATAGCTGAAAAAATACAGCGGTGGAAAGGTGGGAATCCTTAAAATCCATCCCTCTTTTTCTGCTGTTCCTGCATTGTTATTGTAGTTGCTCAGTTACTTGCTTTAGTGCTTGTAGTTTGCAGGTCTCGGTTCTTAACAGTGTTCTTTGGGGGAAGGGGGAACATAGGGGAAAAAGGAAAAGGAATAATGAGTTTACAAAGTATCGCCTAAGCCTCAGGGTTCATTCTGGGCTAGAGGCATTCTACTGATACTGCCTGGAAGTATAGTTAAATCCCCACCCATTATCATCTGCATGAATGTGTTTTGATCCAAGGGGAAAAATAGTAAATGCCACATTAGTCTATAACTTAGCTATAACTTAGTAAAGGAACAAATTTTGTGAAATAAATATTTTTCTATAAATATGAATAAATAAATATATTTCTCCCCAGCAGTTGCCTGAGAGTTGAAGGAACAGTTCTGGACCACACGTAGTGCGTGAAAGGTGAGTCATCACAGCATTTTGCTCCAATTTCTACCACTGGCTACATGACTGTACATCTGTAAGTGAAATCACTTCAAAAAGAATCTGCAACAGAGAAACTCTACATGTAATGAATAGATGTTATTCAACTATATTATACTTCACCAATGTTCTTTTATCCTGGCCTGGGGTACCATGCCTGGATGCTCAGCACAGTACTGACAAGGCTGCTGTTGGCTTTGCATTGTCATGGTGGCATACCTTCCACTGACCAGCAGGGGGAAGCAGAATTTAAGAGAAAAAAAATGCCGTAGTAGAATGACTACCATTGTATTTTTTTCTGCGGTTACTCTTAAAATACACTCAGATAAAAAATTGCAAGATAAGGAAAAACAAAAACAAACAAAAAAAACAATAAATTAAATAGATACTAGAATTTACTGTGACCTAAATGTTATAGTTGTGTGTTTTCCCTTCCTTACAATTACACATAATATATCGATAGTGTCTCTCTTCTAAGCCCCTACAGGATCACTGTATTGATTTCCACCTGCCATTAGAATTATTTTTCTCTTCTTTTTACTTTTTTATCTCTCTTCTGGAATTGGCTGTGAGTTTTTTCTTATTTAAATAAGTAAATAAATCCAAAGAAATTAAACACTACCAGCTCCTCAACACCATTTTTTTTGTTGCAGGTGAGGGACTAAAAAAGGTATAATAAGCACTCAGGAACCTTACATTGCGCTACAAGGAGCATTATTTTAAGTTGTTCTCTGTTACAGTCCTAAAATAACATCTCAGAATTTGGACAGAACTGTGGACCAATACAATATGGCTTATAGAACATTTTGTTAAATAAAAACAAACAAACAAACAAACTTCTTTCTTGGGAAGTCCCATTTCTATGCTAATAAGCCTATAGAATGACACTAATTCCTCCTGCAAAGATTTCTGTTATAAGTCCTTCCATCAGCAGACGTGCTAATGAATGCACCCTCACAGAAACTGAATAAATTATGTTTTGAGATAACTTTCAATCCTAATTAAATTTGACTGTCAGAGATGTGATTTTTCCTATATCTGCTATCCTTACCTTAATTTTACTTTATTTTATACTAAAGGGAAAGAAAGCAAACAAAATACATATGTGTGAAGACTAGTGACAATAAATGAAGGTTAGAGTTCAACTGAGAGTGAAAAGATATGAAAATTGGGGAGAATTGTATTAAACTACATTGAAGCAAAGGCAGTAATTACCACAGCATTTGGTTCGAATAGTTGTCTGCTCTGATTATTCTGTCAAAGATTTTTTTTTTTTTTTTTTTTTTGCAAAAATGAAACTGGCCAAAAATCTCTGTATGCCATGAAATATGGCTACACACCATCTATCAGACTACTGTACTAAAGTTATTTTTTCCTATTTTTGCATAACACTAGATTGGAAAGATGTTTTCTAGTTGTGTAATTGATGGGGTGGAGACAAGATGTAATCAGTTTGGTTTTATTAAGCATGCTTATTTCTCACAACCAAAACACATCATGAGCACTGCTGTTGCCCTGCTTAAGCAGCCCTAGGAGAATACATGTGCTCATTTTCTGCTTTCAAAGCAGGCTCCATTACAGCCCATTTTGAAGATCATCTTAAAGAAGGTCTCTGTAGCACAGAAACTAGCAAGGTTGTAAGCACTGTTCCACTTTTAATTTCAGATCCAGTTTCACAAACAATCTCCAAATAAAGTGCTTAATCTGCACGTCCATCTTTGTGTTTACTTGAGCGTTACTTTTGATACACTGTACTCTTAGTTATGACAGTCTCATCTACTTATTATGTTTGTTTCTGGTTCAGTAATAACATCTGCAGTTCATTCCCTGGATAGCAAAAGCACTTAAAAATGGCTGTTCTGAAATGATAAATTTGAGTTAGGCATATTTGCAGATTCCTCAGACAAGTAAGTAGGAACAGCCTCCAATTCATAGTATCTGGGATGGTCATCGTGCATTACAACACTGTCCAGGTTATTTAGATTTCTGGAGTCTCTATCTAAACACCTGCCAGACTGAAGGAAAAATGAAAACATAAAAGATACGTGAAGATAAAATGATTGCATAGCTTGGAAGTACCACATGTATTGCTCCATCTGAATTGAATCAAAGGACAAGAATATCCTTCTATGCTCTTACACTAAGATCTTCAGCAAGTCACCTGTCAACCATATACTCTTCCACACAGCAGAGCTTAATTCATATTTGACGTGTATAAAGATCTAGATGCTTGTTACACTTTAAACTTGTTATATGTTCTATCTATGCTAATAGTACTGCTGTTGCTACTATCTATGGGAGGAACTGCTCCTTTTTTTTTTTTAGTGAGAAATGTTAAGGTTTCCCAATATTCGGAGTGTTATAAAATGTTTAATTACATTGAATTTCCATCCTGTCCATGGTAATGGTAATGGTAAAAAAAAAAAAAAAAAAATGGTTTGTTGCTGATTTCCATATATGTCTAAATTTTATACCTGTTTCTTAAAAGACTACACAAAATGAGGTTAATTCTTTAAAGACTGAGGTTTATTGTTGTGTACTAGAACAGTACATCAGAAAAATAGTTCATGCTGTCATTTCAATTTTTGGCCTCATCAGGGAATCACGTTCATTATCCTAACATTTCGAATTCATCATGTAGTTACGCAAAACTTAGACCTGTTATTTACGTACTGTACAATGCAGTCATAGGTCCTGGTCACTCTGTGCAATTAATTTGCAGTGGATGAAATGTGCAGAAGTTTATACATTAACTTCAGTATTTCTGAATATTCCATTGCTCTCAATGGAATAGTGGCAAGCCATTTTGAAGACCTCATGTTAAAAGAATCAAGAGCTGTTAAGTTTTTATTTGTCCAAAAGTAAAGTATTGGCGTGTAGCACTCTCGTTCATCTGGTATTGAAAAGCAAAGTATTCATAAACTTCATGAGGGGAATAATTAACTGTAATGTATAAACAAGTGCATTACATACCTTAGGCAGATAGGAAAGTGAAACAATATATGGCCACTGCCTGCTCTAAAGACTGAGGCATCTGGTGGACCACAGATTCAGGTAGCTTTCCTGAAGCCTGAGCACCACTGAAGTGGCATGGGATATTACTCATGGAACTGCACATCATTGGAATGAAGGAAGCAGAAGAGTAAAATACTGGAGGAAGGCAACAATTAGAGAAAAATTTGTCAGTAGAGCAACTGTGGGAAAGAAAGTAATTAAGAACTCATGGTAGTGCCAAATATGTGGAGAATTAGAAGAGTGAACAGTGATACTGAGTCATTTTGATGATTTGTTATGTGTATATATGCAGAACATCATAGGCTATCCTATAAATAGTAATTGCATCAAAAATGCCCATCATGAACACCTCATGAGCATGTCACTTTAACTTTATATGGTTGTGTAGCTATTTTAATACTTTGATATAACCATCTTTCATGTGAATGAGTAGTCCACGTAAGAGAGATGCAGTCTTTTAACTAAGTAAGATTCCCTTTATGTTGTTCTAATTATTCCTTTGGAATTTTGAAGTGTTGAATAGCTTTAGTAACTAGGATCACTGGGAATATTAATGCTGAAGTTAGTATCACATTCTGTTTTTTCATGTGGCTCCAAATTAGCATAAAATGCCTAATAAGTATATTTAACTTCTAGAAATTCAGTGGTATAACTTATTGCAGGCCAAACTGTTGTTTTTCTTTATTTTTACTCATTGAACTTGTAAGTTAATCTTCAGTAAATACAACCCAAGTGAACTGTTGAACAATCTAAAGTAACTCCACACCAATGAGGGGCATTATAATCACCTTCATCAATGGTCTCTGGAGGATTGGAGGCCATTTAACATGGCAGCCAGCTATGCAGATAGCCATGAGAAATAGAAATTTGTGTAAACCTCTTATGTAGCATTTTCATTTGTGGAATAAAATTACAACATGAAGATATAACAGTACTCTGGCAACTGGCACATTATCAATTACAATAACTACTGAACCAGATTTAATTATAAACATGGGAGACAATTTTAGAGTTAGTCAATGGAAAAAATTGTACACTTACTATTGTAAAGGAGGCTACCTTTAAAAATATAAACATACAAAGGAAAAAGTGCATAAAGCTGAAGTTGGCTTATCTTTGATTTCAGCTCTGTTTTAGTGAAAAAATGAAAAACAAACAAAAATGGTTACACTTACACATTACTGGGGATAACAAGGTACCATATTCAGAAAAAGCCTGGTGGCTAAGCTGAGAAACTAAAAAGCCACTTAAAAGCATTTTCTTTATGCTGTTGTTACTGTTTAGAAAATGTGAAAGACTGTTTGCCCCTTGTTGGATATGTAATGCTGAATGCATGTTTTCAAATGTGATTTGAGTCAAACCTAAATGGAGTCCATCACACGTCTTCTATTTTACCCTTAGCATTAAACGAAACAATCCTGAGAAGAATACAAACAAATTAATTTGTAACAGATGGAATGGAAGTAGTTTTTTGGCAAGCACGATGTTACCACGTCATCGTTGTACAGCCTTTGACCCTCTCAAATTTCTCTGTGATGTTTGTGATTTAAAACTTTCCTAGATAAGAGTCAGTTTTATAAATAGCATTTAACACCTATATTAGATTTTATCATGGAAAATTGGTGACTCATTGTACCACAAAAGCTTCTCATGAGCTTGCAATTTCTTTTAAGACTGAATGATAAAAGGGTGATACAAAAACATTATCCCATATTTTCTGATTTTATAAGCTGTTGAACTGCTACCAGCTAAAATATCTCAGGAAATACATGGCTGAAAGGTCTAATACACTTGGAGCAAAGTCTACTGCATTACTTTTAGTTATTTACCGAAAACTTTTCCAAAAATAAAGGGATTAAACACAACAAATTTTGCCTCGCTTAGGGGAGGTAATATAAGCATATGGGTTAGTGTTAAAGTGAGCAATATAATTTTATTCTTTAAATGTACTTTTGACAAAAACCTGAAATAAATAATAATCCTTGCATGTGTTTTTACACTTCTGTGAAAACCACCCCAAGAGCAGCAAATCCAAAGGAAGTTTGTGTGAGCAGCCAGGTCTTTTCCTTCTGTGCTTATTTCTATTTGCAGACTCTAAGAATCTTCTATTTAATATATTTATTCTTGTAAAATCACTCAGTTGATATGTAGCTTATAGACCTCTTGAATAACAGATTTGACTTGTTGCTGTACATAGCTCTTGCTCTGAATTTAGTCATGTTTAACTGAACCACAGCCATAATTCTAGCCATCTAGTCTCAGTTTAAAAACATTAAATGGTAAATTCTAGTCCTCGATAATTTGTTTGAATCCTTAATAAATCCCAGTTGAAAACATCATGCCTTTTTCTACTTCCTCAGTTAGAGCCTATACACTGAGTATTATACTTTTACAAGCTAAGTCAGGAGCCATGCTATAAACAGTTACAATACCTCCTTCCTAAAGTCAATAACCATAGTGAAATTCCCCATGAAAATTAACTGCTGATCACTTCTTTTTAAGGATTCTTAGTGTTGGCCATTCATGAGGAGTTCGTTTCAAGTACTTAAACTCAATTCAGTTAAAATGTATTGTAATTAGTAAAGAGAGATACTGCCAGGTAATTGGGTTCCAGATAAGAAAAAAATTGAAGGTTCAACAAATGTTTGTCTTCAAAAGTAAGTTGAGAGTGTATTTGTGGAATGTAAAGATCTTTATTTCTGTTGTTCTGTATTTCCTTGAGCACACTTTGACTAGAAGCAGTCCAGAAAGTCATTTGCTGAACTATTTGGAAAGAACTAGCATAATTGGAGAGCAAATACTTAGAACAAATTACATTTTTCAAAAAGTTTGTTGTATTCATCTGTATCTAAGATGCTTATATACAAAGTGATTATTTCCAACTGAGTCACTGAGCTCACACGCTTCCAGGTGCCTTTCAGTTCAGCTAAAAAATAACTACATCATACGGGATCCTCTCTTTTCCTCCCTGTTCTCCTTGCCGTTGTCTGTATTGTTTTCTCTTTTGTTTGTTTTAAGCAGATTTTTACTACATCAGCTCTAACCATTAAGTTATATTCTGAGAGTGTTACTGATCGGTCAAGTCAGTTAAGCTCTTTCTAGCTCTGAAGCCTAAGAGATTTAGGTTCCATTTCAGGAAAGCTGGATGTCATTCTGAGACCAATTTCTTGGATCACAGCAGTAAAAGAAAGCAAATGATTGTTATTTTTGGTCTATTTTATTTCAGAATTGCTGTGTTAGACAAAGAATTATCTTCCTTCTTATGCTGCAATCAGTCTTGAGAACTGCAGCTCCTCAGTAACATTCCTGCCCACTGACTCATAGCAGATGTAAGCCTCAGCACTACAGAATTTAATAGCAAAAACAATCGCAGTCTGGGAAGGGGTCTGGAATTCTTTGCATCAGCTTAAGAAGATTTAACAGCTTTGAGTTCTTTCCAGAGGATAAAGGTAAATATTTTAGTTACCTGTGGGGGAGGAAGAATTTAGCATAATTTGGATAGCTAGGGACTAAAAGTAGTTTATTTGTAAAGGCCATATGACATCATACCATGTTGCTAACAATCAATGTGTTGCTTCAGTAGTATCTAGCTAATTTGCTGTGCTATCTAGTTAGTTTGTTAATAAACTTCATATTCAAATTTGTAGTTCATTAGATTATAATAATGCATTGCTCTTAAATAAGGGTTGCTTTCCAGGCCTAGAAATGGATAAAATCATGAATGAGTGTCCATTTTTCAGATAAGGAAATGGGCTCAATTTTTGTGCCCAATGTGCTAACAAAGCACAGTTTGTACATGATCATTTAGACAGGTTTGAAATCAGTAGATGTGCTTTTGGCAGACAGATTCTCATGTTTGCCTGTAAAGAAAGCCCAGGCACAGAAATGCAGGAATCTTTAGAGGTACTTTTCCATAATTTTAATTACGCAGAAAGAAAGTTAATTATATTATAAATTAATAACTTAATTATAGGAGAAATCTTTCCATATCATCATAAAAGTACATATCCAGGTGTAATCTTAGACTATACATATAATTTGATATGAATAAAACTGTGAAGTTTCACAAGACTTGCCCTTAAACCTCCCTTTTACTAATACAGAAAGCAGCTATTAAGGGCTTATGCTTTTAACTCAAAAAACATTTCAGTAAGATCCAGCATTCTGTTATGTGTGCTAATTAAGCCTCATGTCTATTATCTGAGATGTTTTTCATAGCAACGAGCATCTCCAGCACAAGTTACTTTTATTTATTTGAACTGGCAAATACTGGTTTTATGAAACAAACTGGTTTTAGAACAAAAGCTTTGAATACCTCAGCAAAAGCTGTCTCCTTAGACTTAGCCAACATCAGCAACACGAAAAAAAAAGCTAAGTATGCACTTGCTTTCATCTGAGACATGGATTAAGATCTGGGTGTTCTTGCAGAAGGAACAACACTCCTTAATATTTTTAATGTATTGTTTTCCATTTTCTGTGGTGAGGTCATTTCTGGGTGTTTTTTTTTTTTCCTTTCTTTCTTTGTTTCTTGGAGATCTATTCTCCAAGTGAATGACACGACAGATCTTACAACTCTTCTCTCTTCCACAGATTAGAAAACAAAGTAAAGCATTAATTTTGTACTGTTTTGTTGTAAAAATGAAAATATTTGACCTTATGACCTTCAGTTTCCTTTCCATTCTTTGATGCTTTATGTAGTCAGAGAGTAAAACTCTCCCTAGAACACTTACAGTTAATGAAATGACACCTGAAATACAATTTATAAAATAAATTTGAGGTGATTTAAAGCATGATTTTCACAGGTTGATTATAGGGTATCAACTAAACATCTTGCATATAACAAAATGTTCATTATTGAGTGGCATTTCCCAAAGCTAGCCCAAAAGTTTGGAATTATGTGCTGTATCAGAGCAGGCCAGGAAATCCCACTCACCCTATATTTATGTCCATGTTTGTCTCTGTATCTGTCCAGAGGAGGGAACAGGAGAGACACACAAAGACCCTATGAATACAAGATTTGATGTGACATACTTAACCTGATATGGAGTAGGGGCTGAAATAATCAAATACAGGTCACCTGTAGCCTGTCCAGACAGGTAACATGCTGTTTGGTCACTACTCTGCCACAACAGACAGTGTCATTGCAATACACGGCAACAGCTGCATTGCCATAATCACTGCAGTCATAATTCATGAAAAGGCATGTTCTATTAAAAAAACACTCTGAAATCCAAATTAACAACAGAAGTGAATGCCAGACAGTTCTTGTGAATTCATCTCACCAGAAAAAAAAATCCCTCATCTGATCACTTGAATCAGTTCAAATAATTAATTTAAAATTGCTTTGTGTATAGCCTATGCAAATAGAACTTGGTCATCTGTGAATTGAAAGATAATCTACATTCTGGAAATACTTCAAGTTATACCAGCTAATGCTTGTAAAGCAGTCAGATACAGTGGTGTTTGTCATCATATAAAATAATCTTCATATGAAGCAGTAGGATTTAAAATTGAATAGTTCATACAATACAAAGTATACATAGCTGTCAGTTGACAGACGTGATACTTGTCACCATTAGACTAAAAGTTGTCACCATTAGACTAAAAGCTGCTGACTATTACATTTTATCCAGAAATTACTCTGTGATAGAAAAATTACTTCCATCCTTTCCTGGT
Source organism: Lagopus leucura (assembly GCF_019238085.1). Lineage (NCBI taxonomy): Eukaryota > Metazoa > Chordata > Aves > Galliformes > Phasianidae > Lagopus > Lagopus leucura. Next base: position 42,364,175 of record NW_024962264.1, read on the forward strand.
ACACAAGTTGCACAAGAGATTTTCCTTACTTCAAGGATAACTAATTAAATTCATATTCTTATTACTTAAATGTAAGAGAGGCTTTCATCCTAATTTTAGAAAACCAACAAGGAATACTGTCCTGCTTTTTAGAGTATTTTAAAGGGCTATTTTTTGTTTCTATTTTACAATAATTTGTATCTCTTTGTAACCTTCAACAACAGTCCTGAAATTAGCAGAAACCTCTAATACATAGTAGCCTAAAAGAATAGCTTTTATTTCATTCTAAGTTGTGTTTGATTGCACTATTTACACACTATAAAAGCATAAATATCCTGTACTTGTAAAATATAGGGATATAATTACAGGTTAATTAGATTATTTCTAATAATATTTGAAGATACATAAAAAGTGTAAATATTTAGCTTTAATACTTACATTAATTACTGTTTCCTTTGATCCTCTACTTCACAGCTTTGAAAGAATGAAGATTTTGATAGTGATTGATTTTCTCCTTGCAGTTAGCTTGACAGCTGCCACTACAAGCTCTGTAAGTTCTATTCACTATGTTTAGGCTTCCTTCTAAATACTTCATACCTTGTTCTTTGTAGTTCTTAGAAAACACCAACTAGATTTGATAGCCAACTCTTTGATTTAAAAGATAATACAAAACAAACCTGAAGAACTGGGGGGGATAACCTCAGCATTCAGTGGAGACAAGTTTTTGATACAAAAAGCAAAAATGGGCACATAAATATACAACAGGATATAAGAATTAGGTAAGAGCATATATTCAAATAAAGTAATTTACTTTGTTACTGGAACCAGTATGAAAAAGAAGACAGTGGAATTGCATTATCACAACAGAGGTATGCATTAGTACAGAAGCTGTAAGAAAATGCACTGAAGGCAGTTGCTCTATTTAGTAGTAAAGATAACTCAAAGTAACACCTTCAGTTTTAAGCATTATACCTACAGACAAGCAATACTCAGAAATTGCTAGTATATAATGAGCTTGGTAACTGCAGAAGTAGCCTACTGATACAAAGAATGAATGTTACTGTTACTTTTTATCTGATTGATTAGCCATATAACTTCTCATCTAAAAAGATCCACAGCTCTCCTTTGTTCCCATACTTGCATTATAATTTGCACTAAAAAACAATGATTGTGGTTCCTTTATCTTCTGAAACCTTTTATACCTTCTTCTACCTCACCAACAGAAATACTAAAACATGCTCATTCCATCAAAACACTTGTAGCCTCACTGTAATGCTATAACACGATAGAAAGTACAATGATAATAGCAGAGTAACAAAACCCTTGGCTACAACAAAAAAAGAAAACCCAAATGTAACAACAAAGGGGAAAAATAAATAAATAAATAAACAACAAAAAAAAACCAAACAAACTGCTTACCTTCAGACAACCTCAGATAGGCAACAATCCCCAGCAAGACTCCCTAACCTCCTCTGCTAATCCTTAAATGAGGTCTGGGAAGAGGTGGATCCTGACTCCACCCCTTCCTGTCACTCAGGTATATTGCATGCACCTGAGCTCCCCTAGGTTGGTCCTGCCCTCCCACCAGGTGCTCAGTCATTATTTTGAGCCATGACTTAGCATTTCTGCTACAGTCACTAATCCTATATCAGTTTTGGATGTCCTTCCTACTTTGATATTGAGATCCCAACAGTCAGAGACTTTGCAGATTGAATTGTTGATTCAAAATTACCAGTGTAATTACTGAACTTAGAACTCGGTGAGCATAATTTCTTGTGGCATATTTTAGCAGAAATACAAAGTCACAGCTTGAAAGAGTGATTGAGCACCTGGTGGGAGGGCAGGGCCAACCTAGGGGAGTTCAGGTGCATGCAATATACCTGAGTGACAGGAAGGGGTGGAGTCAGGATCCACCTCTTCCCAGACCTCATTTAAGGGTTGGTGGTAGAGGCATAAATATGTTGTTGGTATTCCCTATCTATCTAAGGCCTTCTAAGGGTAAGTTGTCTATTTTTTGCTGTATTTGGGCTCATCCTTGTTGTAATTGGTGATTTTGTTACTCCATTATTGTTGTTGTGCTTTCCATTGTGTTTCAGTGCTTTATTTACTCTGCCTTGTGGAAGTGTTTTACTTGCCTAACTGCTTTTAGAATAGGGAGTATTTGCTTCTGTAACCATCTTTGTCTACAAAATGAAGAAATCTGCTGGATTTTAATAGGTGATTACTGAGGAAAAGGCATTGTTATGAAGTAGGCTTTCCTTCTTTTGTTATTTCAGCTAAAATGTTATAGGTAGCCATTGATAGTAAGAATTGAGAATGTTCCAAAACTATCTCTAAAAATTTGTATTCTAGTATCGTTTGAGATTTTTCTTCTAAGTTCACTTATAGTCTAAAGATAGATGGCAAGAATGCTTCAAATTAAGTTTGTGTGTATTCATGGTTTTTATGAGTTATTCTGTTCTATGTTATCAGTTTTAATGAGAAGACTCTAGCTGCTAAGTATTTCTTGCAACTATGGCATAAAATGAAGATTGTGATTATAAATAGTTTAAATATGGGACTGCGTGTCCACAAGTAGAGCTGTCAGTAATTGTTAAGTAATTGCTTCTCAACATGTAGTGCAAACAGTTACTTCACTGAAACAGAGCAACTTATCTTCATTTTATTGTCATACTGTAGGCTCTACTGTCTGCTGGAGACAGTCACAATCGAATTCCAATTTTTAAAATATTTTACTGCTATAACAGTTTTAATTTAATTCATATCAATCAAAAGCAATAGTAGCAAGTTACAGCCTGTTAAGGTGTTTTATAGTGGTACACAAGGCAGTATGCTGGAGGTAGATTCTGAAAGATTTTAAAGGGAGTACTTTTAAATAAGATGAGCCTCTAGGGATTTCAGGTCACTAGATGATTTTTATAATTCTTTCCAAAAACAGTCACTTACTAAATTGTGTCTCTCACTTTACAACTTCTCCTTGTGGTTAAACACTTTAATGGCTTCTCAGGATTACAGTAGCAAGCAGTTGGAGCCTGCAGGCAAGCTTGCTGTCAAAGCTGGTTAGTATGGGCAGCTCAGCTGCAGAGAGGTAGCTGTGCTGCTCCATCCTGCCACCTGTATATACCCTCTTCTTTTATTCTACTGTATGTATTAGTTTGCAGTTTAGCAAGCATGTGATAATCTGTAGCAGTACTTACAGCAGAGGCCTATGCTCAATATCATTTTGTCTAGTCAGCATGTGTGGTCAACACACTTTTTCTATGAGACTGAATATTACAGTCAAGTGGACCATGATGGTTTTGAACCATTTTAATAAAACCATGGACATAAATACTTTCAGCTTAAAATACTTTATTGAAACTTACCACAGAATCATCAAAGTTGGAGGAGTCCTTCAAGATCATCTAGTCCAACCATCCACCTATCACCAACAGTACTCACTAAACCATGCTCCTCAACACAAAATCCAAATGTTTCTTGAATGCCTCCAGGGTCAGTGACTCTACCACCTTCCTGGTATTAACTATCCACCTGCTGATGTTAACTTACCAAGCTAATTTCTTAAGTTGAAAGTGAATTGCATTCTAGTATTCAAAAAACAAATTATCTTGCATGTCAGCAACACACTGTCAGAAATAACATCATAATAGTGACAGTTTGTGTGTATGTTTCATGGCAGTAATAGAAGTTCCCCTGATTTTTAACTAGTGCTACAAATAAATTATAAGAAAATTCCACATGAATTAAAAATAAAATGCAGTTTCTTATCAATACTGTTAGCTAATTCAGAGTCTATTCTTGAAGTTGTAGAGAACTACTAATGTTGCTACAGGGAAATATCCAACCAGAACCATGTTTCTGCTGCATAGAAATGTGCAGAGCTGTATCAGACAGAAGGAAAAAAAAAATCACTGCAGCAAGAAAGTGACAAAAACATTGGTGGTAGTGTTTGTGAAAAACAAATGAAGCCTGAGCATGATGGCACTATACTGATGCTGGTGGATATAAGTATGCTACTTCAGATTTACCTATTCCTTAAGTGTGATATGGCAGTGTTGTAACATACTGTAATCTTCCATATGGATGGCAGTTGTTACAGACCGCATTAGCTCATGTGATTAGAAGGTACGATCATATCAGAACTGCAGCATCCTCCCTACTCTTGCATGGCAAAATTATGTGCACAAGTCACAGTACAATACTGGCTTTAAGCTGTTATTTTTCATGTGTATATTTGTAGTTTCTTAGGGACTATTTATTTTGGCAAGACAAAAGTGCTCTAAATTTTACAATATTTATGTCTTATTGTTCTTACTGTTCCTATGATCTTATCATTCTTATCATAACAAGTATGTGACATAAAAGCATTTAAAAATAATTTATTTAAAAATTTAACATTTAAAAATAAAAATGAACAATAAAGTTGAAAAAGTATAGATGTGAATTTATTTAAAACTGTGCCTTTTAGAATCTTAATGTTAGCAGCATTTTTTTGTGGATAGCAAATACCTGTAGATAAGTTGGCAGGAAGTGATCATTACAATAGGTTCAGGTGTCTAGTATACTGAGTCCCATCTGTCTGTTTACCAGTGAGAACTGGTAGCTGAATCACTGAAGCGAATTTGTTTGTGGCTGCACACTCTAGAATACCAAATCACTTCAAATAGAGGTAACAGTTGGGTTGGAAGTCAACATAGGGTCTGTAGGGAATTGTTGAAAAGTACTTTGTTCATATTAGATTTTATTTTCTTTTTCACATGTTAGACTCAACAAAAAATATTTTTTTATAATAAGGTGCTTTCCTTTCTAGGATCTACAGAACTGTTTTCAAGAGCAGCTACAACTTCAGGCCCAGGTGAGACTTCTGGAACATCGTGTGAAACAGCAGCAGTTAAAAATTATACAGCTTTTAGAGAAGAAAAAGATGCAGTACAGTGACAGAGGAGATGAAAACAGTGTCATTGACTTGGGAGGAAAAAGACAGTATTCAGGTTAGAAATGAAGCTATTCATTTCTGTTCACTGTAGTGATACCAAGAAGCTTTAGCACAATCAGATCCATTGATGTATTGTCTTACAACTCACAGAAAATTGTTTGTTTAAAGCACAGCGTTTATCTCTTACTTAGGCCTGCTGTCCTGGGGAAAATATTTCCATCTCACGATATAAATGAAATCAGGATTGAAGAGGTTTATTAATTTATTAATAGTGCATAATTAAAAAATGATCATTCAACAGTACATTTAGAATCATTATCAGCAATAAAACAGAGAAAAAGGCAATAAGAAGGCATTTACAGAAGTTAGTAAACTATTATAGATTTTCAAACATCCCTTAACTTATCTCAAGAAGTTCTAACACACAGGATTTAGAACTGTTGCTCTATCTCAGTTCACATTTACATGTTCTCAGTGCCCCAGGCACACACTTGCTCTTGCAGAGGTGGGTTACTCACAGCTGCTCTGGAAGTGCAGATTCCCCAGTTCACACACACCTCATGGAGATGGAAATCTGAGTGCTATGGTTTGTGTACCATCTTGCAGCCTGCAATCTGCTAATCCATGTTTCAGTGAGAAAATCTCCTAGAAGTTCACATACAAACATTCGAGGTCTAAGATCCTACTTATTGTACCCTATGTTGTCAATACAGTAGCCTGCAGACAGGCTTTTTGCGGTGTTCACTGGGAAGGATTAGGTCTGGAGGTAGGTCTTGATCTTGACAGAGCAACTATTGGAAGTGTGAGATCTGGTTTAACTGGTTAGTTGTCTAGGTCTCTTTTCCTCATCTGTACACATTTACACATTTCAAGCTGACTCATTTTTCTCAAAAATAAGCTGGTAGTTTCCTGGTTGTTTAATGAGCCTTATTGTCATTTTCAGAAAATATCAGTACTTGCAATTTACTACTTAGGATTATCAGGTTAGAGGCAATAATTGTGTGTGAGTACAATATCTTTTCAGAGACAGCGTACACTCACATCTCTCTCATGTCAGCTGTTGTTACCTTCTTTATGTTACCAAGACAGAGTTGTACAAACACCTTTCATCTATGATAACACAGAAGGCTGTACTTGCTACAAAGAGCTATACCTTTAAAGTGGCCTAGAAAATCCACATTTTTATTTCTATTTTGTTGAAATGAAATATGATGAAATTAGATTACACAGGAGGTGTTATATATGACCTACTCATATGGTTGGTTTTTGGATAGATGTTAAGATGATTTCTTTGACAGAGATAGTCCCAAAAGCTTAGCTATCTTAAAGTCCTTTCTCAGCTGCAAGCAGTAGTCATTTTGAAGTTAATGCTTCTCTCAATATAAAAGAGAATTCTCATTTAAAGGACTACTGTAAATAAAAAGTGATACCTAACCATAAGATACAATTCTATTGTTATCTACAATAGTAATAGTTCTGGTGGCCCATTCCCCGTAAAATAAAACCAATTGCAGATTATGCTGGTTACTGGGACAACTTAGTTTCTGTGGTTTAGCACTATGGAAAGAACTGTCTTCTGTTAGGAAAGCACAAATCATGCTGAAGAATTGTAAGTACAGCACCACTGGAGTTTTAAAGCTTTCAAGCATTCCTATTTAAGAATGCTTAGATGAATTCTTAGAATTATTAGAATTCTTAATTTGTAATTATCTGTTGTATGTGGTAAAATCATTGTTGTAGTGTAGAATATACTAGGCCTAGTAACTCCTATAATTAACTTCAGAATCCTTTCCATTAATATAGACAAGGCAGATGGAAAAAAATTATCTGGAAAGCCTTGGGGGAAGGAGATAAAGTGCTGCTACCCTAAATCTATAGAGATCTTCCAACAGCACATCTTAAAGCTTGATGTGGCTAAACATTTGTAGAAGATGCTCAGAGTGCACTTACTAATCCTTCTACCTTTAAGATGCATAACTGTCAATGTTAACAATGTATGACAGTCTTGCATAAAATAGCTAATAGTACAAGGAATATTAAAATATCCTTTGTTGTGTTATCAGTAAAGATGCTCTGTTGTAATATTACTCCTACTTTAATATTAGAGCATAGTGTTTTGTGACTTTTAGCCTTGAATGAATGTTCGAATCTTGCTTGAGAGCTGAAAGCTTGATTCCACTTGCAGAGTAATTTAAATAAAAATATTTTTGAAATTAATTGAAATATAATTGGAATAAAGAAATAAGAGACTTTAGTCTTTCTAAACTAGTTAGAGACTAGTTAATTGTATGAGAGAGCAATACTTCAGCATACATTAAGTTCTCCATATTCTGCTAATTAAGTATCTTGTTTAGAAACAAGATGTCTCTGCAGAATAGGAAAGATAATGAGAAGGATGGGCGCATGGTCATTAGTTTAATTAGTTTAGTTAAATAGAAGATGCTCAACATCTAAGACCAAATCCCAAATTCAGAAAGGCATGTACAGTGTTCTTGCAGAATATGGTATATGAGGTACATAGGTATATGTTATGGTGTATATATATATATATATATATATATATATAGGTATGCAGGTATGAGTTCTAACCTGTAAAGTCCTGAAAGCATCCATGTGAGCTTGCTATGATGGTGTCTGGACCTCACCTTAATTATATTCTTTATGTTGCAATAGTGACCAACTTAAATTCAGCTCAAGACATCACTGTTTCTGGAGGTGTAAAGTCCAGGTTTTAAGTTGGCTTTGTATCCTCAACAGCGTTTTGATGGTGATTGTGTCCCTCTACAGTGGAAGAAGGCAAAGTGTGTTAACTTGTCATAGCTGGAGTAAGGCTTAAACTCTTCTAAAATAATATTTTTTAAAAAATCCAAACAGTAATAGGATTGTAAGTAGACTCTGGGGGTCTGATTCTTGGTTGGTGTTGGTTTCTAGTTGTCCTGTGCTGAAGAGTCTAAACTTCTAAGATATTTAATACATGGGTTTGAATATAATTGTAGTGTTTTTGCTTCTGGAAGAAAATACAGCATATAAGAAAGCATGTAATAAGGCACCATTGAAGTAAAATTAAAAGCTGTTGTAAGTCTGACTTCAAATTTTATCTCTATTTTTAATTACATATTCAGCATCCTGGAAGACACTTTTGTTATTATGACTGACTTCTTTGTTACTGGAAAAAAAAAAAAATTAAAAACACATTTAGCTGAAAGGTCTTTGTCCTTTCTTAAGTGTATTCTTCAATTTTCTTTGAATTGATTCTGCATAACAGATCTAAGTTATTTCTGGTTTCTGTTGATTATTTTTTTCACTTTCCTAATAGCTTGGTAAATGCTTTCCCTTGTTGATACTGCATTATTTCATTCAGGCTGCTGTTACATTTTATAGGTCAATAAATCTGGGTAATTTGGAGCTATACAGTGAGGGAGGAATTCCACAGTAAATACACTTGCTTAAAATTAAAATACACCTAAGTATTTTGCTTACCTACTGAGAAAATAATGGATGCAAGAAAAGTTGTTTTCTGTAATCCACTCAAAACATTTCTGCAGAGACATCTTAGTTGTCATACTTAAAATATTTTGAATATTTTTTGTTATAATTTGTCCAAATGCTGGCATAGCTATTTGTTTTCATTACAAGCTCTTCGTATTTTCTATGTCTAGTCTTCATTGATGCTTTCACTGAGAAGAAATGTTGTAGTTCATGAAGTTCCAAACTAGCCTGCAAGTTCAGCCAACATGTTCTTAAAGAATTCAGGGAAAAATCTTACAGTTAATCAGTTTCACTTCTGCCAGGAAAAACAGTAATGTTGAAAACTATACTGCTTTCCTGTGTGACTGCTTGATGGTAGATTACATATAAACAAATAACTGCTTTCATTTCTAAACTCCTTGAGGAAAAAGAGATAAGATGGTATGATTGCAGTACTGTTATATTTTCATGACCTCTGAAATGCTGATTTACATGGTGATTAGTCCTTGAAACCGTTGCAGACCAGACTGAAAAATGGTATGAAGCCAAGTTTAACATTTTAGACATACATAACGCTTTTTGTAGGGTAGACTTCTGTGTATATTTGGACCTGTGTGGTACAAGGCACAACAGTATTAGGTCCAGTAATTGTTTACTTTCTAACACTGGTAATTCCATACTGTCATATTTGGCAATTCTCCTGTGCTTCTACATCCACATCTTTGTTTCTGAAGATTGCATAGCTTATATGTAGGAGAATTATGATTGTAACAGGATTCCAGTGTGGATTACACCATTGTAAATTAAAATGGCACCACCTAACCCAAAGGAATTGAAGCCATAAAAATGTATTTGTGATGTACTTGCTTTCTATTAGCTTTTTTCGTATGTGCCTCTTACTTGATATGACTTGATTTCCCTTATTGACTTTTCTGTTTTGCTAGTAAGTATAGAACTAAACACTGTATTCAATGGATGTTTTGTGAACAGACTGTGCAGAAATCTACAGTGATGGCCACAAGCGAAGTGGATTTTACAAGATGAAACCTACCCACAGTCCTAATGAATTCCTGGCTTTCTGTGACATGTCTGAAGGGGGTGGTTGGACTGTTTTTCAGAGACGTTCTGATGGCAGCCAGAATTTCAATAGGTAGGTACTAGACTTGGTCATTAAAGTTGGAAACAAACTGGAGAAACAATATACCAGAAGGAGATAAGTTACTGATTAACTTCAGAATTATATGGATAAACTATCTCAGATAAAAAGGAAAAATAGTGATTCAGTGGGACAGCCTCCAGATAAGGTAACATTTTTGGATCTATCACAGACTGCCTGTATGATCCAGATCAACTCTTAGGTTAAGTTACCAAAGTATTTAAGATGTAATTTTTTTAAAACTTTTATTCTAGCATTGGTCTTGTTGGACTTGCTGCAGTATGCAGAATGTAAGACAGAAAAATAGGTAGCAGAAGGCTAGTAAGATGATCAAGGGCTGGAGCACTTGTCCTATGAGGACAGGAAGTGGCTTCTTCAGCCTGGAGAAGGGATGGCTGCAGTACAATCTAAAAGCAGACTGCCTGTGTCTACAAGGAGGTCACTAAGAGCTGAGCTGTTTGAGAGACTGTTGAGAAAAATAGACTCCTTGCCATGGCATCCTTAGGTTTCCCTTCAGCTTTAATTATTCTGCGGTCTGTCTGATTGTATGACAAAATAAATACTGAAACAAACTTATTTTTTTGCTTACTAAATTAGTCATTTATACTCATGTACAGAGGCTGGACTGACTATGAAGAAGGCTTTGGAAATTTTGTTTTGACTAATGGTGAATATTGGCTTGGAAATAAGAATCTTCATTACTTGACTAATCAAGGTAAGATTTGTGTTGTGATAATAGTTTTCTATTATTTCTGCTCCTTTTCTCTTTCCAGGCCATCTTATTGTTAGCATGAATCCTGAGTTGTGTTTGTTAGTCTGTATGAACTGTAGTTTAAAAAAAAATTAAAATATTCTCTAACGAAAGCTTGAAAGCTCTCATTGGACCAATTGAATACAGGGAGATCCTTCAAAACAGGGAACAGTAGTCAGGAGCACACCTTAAAACAACTCTCTACCCATTTTGCAGTCAGAAATTTACATGACTGCATATGGTTTTATGAAGGTTTTGTGAAGGTAAATCTAGGCTTCTCATCTTTATTAGGCTAACATTGAAAAGCTATTTCAATTTTTCTAATAGTTACTCAATCTACAATAACTTTTGCTTTCCTATAGAGTGCTGAATATACAAAAGCTACCTATTGACTTAACCAGCTAATATGCATGGAGATCACTGCTGTGATTGCTTTACTATTACTGTATATTAAAGGTAGCTCAGGTCTGTTCAAATATGCTGCAAGCTATGCTTATCTACAATTTATATTGCAGCATAGGTAAAGGCTTTGGGACTCAAGGAAGTTTACAATGTTAGATCAGTGTAGTGGGAGATTATATATACATATATATACATACATTCATTTCTATTTCCACTTACATATATAGGACCAGATTCTCAGGTCCTGTAAATGGACATAGCTGCTAAAATCAGCAATCTCTGAACACTTACACCAGCATGTGATACTGGTTTAACTCTTATTTTCAGAGTGTAGAAATACTGTTTTCTTAAGTGTATGCATATTTATTGATTCTCATTCTGATTTCATCACTATTTCAAATGCCTTAATAAAACATAAAATTCATAAGGCCTTTTTTGTTTACATGCCAAAATCTATGTTAGAATAAACCTAAAACTTTCTAAGGTGAATTGTGTGAATAAAGAAAAACATAGCAAGATGTTACTTCAAAAGGCATAATGAAAGAAGATTAAAAGATATGATACAGATAAGATTTATACTAAAAACATAATTAGTATTTTAATATTCTACAATAATACTCCGTTCTGAGAAGTAGCAAGATAGGCTAGTTTTACGAAAATATTTTCTATTGTTATTTCTTAAGGAAACTATACTTTAAGAATTGATCTAAGTGATTTTGAAGGAGAACGGCGTTATGCACAATATACAAGATTCGGAGTTGCAGATGAAAAGGTAATAAAATAGTTAATATGACAGGTGATTTTAATGAAAATGTGACTCATAAGCAGGTAATAAACATACATGTGCCTTTATTTTCATAAAGATTTATGCTGAGCCTTGCTAACAAGTATTCTTTCTTACAAATGGTTGGGATTTTCAAGTATGTCATAATAGTGGTTTATATGGATGTACTGATTTCATACCTTGTGGAATTTGTATGAATCATTAGTTTTAGCAGTTATGGATGCAAGCAGTTTTTCAATTGATATTGTTATCAGCAATAATGGTGCATAATTTCTCAATATGTATTCTAAACCAACTAATAGCTTTTATTATTTCTACATAAAATTACAGAATGCTTTTTACTCTGGTAAGCATCTGTATATTCCTTTATTCACTAGCACAGTGTTTCAGTGGCATGGCACTCCTGGGCACATGAATAGTAGCAAATGGAACAAGTTAGTTTCTTTGCAGATTTACTCCCTGACATACTGAAGGCACATTGGATTACTTTTTTTTCCTTCTTCACAATTTTCATTAGCACTCCTATCAGATGAGCTGTGGTGAATACTCTGGTACAGCTGGTGATTCTCTAACTGGGGGGTTTCATCCTGAAGTAAAATGGTGGGCTGATCATCGTGGAATGAAATTCAGTACTAGAGACAGGGACAATGACAACTATGAAGGCAATTGTGCTGAAGAGGAGAAGGCTGGTTGGTGGTTTAACAGGTATTTTGATTTTATATCTGCATTGTCTTTCTACTTCACCTGTATTCATGCAATATCTGCTAGAAGATAAGTAGAAATCATTATGTATTATACTTGCAATCTGCCCTTGACCACTAGCAGACATTCCAGTGCTATTAGGACTGAGATTCACTTACTGCACTGACCAAGCTTATCTATGAAACAGTGTTTGTCATAGGCTTTGTCATTCTATTATCAGACAGTAAGGAGGAGACAATTCTGTCCCTTCAAGGTAACTAACATTTACATAAATAGGTCATGCAGATATGTTCCTGTTGTGCTTCATTCTTGTATTTCTCCTGTGTTTCACTAGACCAGATGTGGCAGTACTGATGAATAGCTGATGAGTTAAGCTAGTGCTGGGTTAACAAGCAATATATATATATATTTTTATTTGTTAACACTTCATTCTTGTTGTTCCTTCTATATCAAGATGGGAATATGCTCACTCAGTTTCTGTCACTGCACACGACTGGACTGAGAGGAAAATAATTTTAAATAGGTTTCATTAACAGAAATTTTAAACCCTACTTACCTATACAAAAGCAATTCTAAAAGGAAGACTAAAACTGATAATGTTAGCATCATATACATAGGCAGCTCTATTGTTTCACATACTTCACATACAAAATACAGCCATATAATATATGAACAAATGATCTGGGTATTAGCCTTAAAATACAGCTCAGAAAAGCACACTACTCTTTCATTCTGATCTCAGTTCGCTGGGCAAGAGCTGCCAGACTGAATCAACTCCATTGTTTCTCTGTGTCATCCTTTGTTCCTGTTTAACTGCTTATTTTCCAAGTTCTGTTTCCATAAGTTGTCTGTGACCAGCACTACTGATACTAAGTAGCTCCTGGCTCAGAGTTTTACAACTAATAATTTTAATACATTTTAGGGGTAGTAGGTTGGCAGTGTTTGAGGCATACAGAAAATATTCACATGTAGTCAAATGTTCTTGCAGTTCTCATGAAAAATAAGATATCAAAAAAGGGGAAAATAAACTGTGGGAGATACTTTACTCAAGATATCACTGTATTTAGAGGAATCCACACCTTGAATAGTATAAAACTGTGATACCATGGCATGAGATTTATTAACAGTGAATAATCACCCACTTAAATGATTTTTTTTTGTCTTTTAAAAACTTAGTTTTTTAATACTGGATTGGCCTGTACAGAAGAATGATCTCTGTGCAGAAGTAGCTCTACAACAGAACTTGACAGTTATTAATACCTTGTAGTTGGTGTTACATAACTACTAAAGATAGCTGACTCCTACCAGGCTAGTTCCTATTATGGATATGTATCTGACAAAGTTAAAGTGACAGTACTTTAACTTTAAATTGACAGAGAATGAAAAGTAGTAGTATCTTGCTATTGACTTTATGTTAAGCTTAATAGAAAACTGAAAGCTGCAAAATATTAGAGAATTGTAGTAGACTGAAATCCTGGCAGGCTCAAAGAAAAGAAAGCACTCAGAGCACAAGTATGTCATGCACAGATTAGCAAACATAGAAGAAATTAGTGCTCTTGGCTGGTTTGTGTAGGAGCTCCCGGCTGTGAAGGTATTTTCTTGTAGCCAGCTCTATGCTATCTACCCTGATGAAATATAGAAACACAGATAATATGAATACCAAAGGATGTGATACAAGTGAGGTGTAGAAAATAGCTCATATCTCTTGATCCAGCTCTGCATTTATCATGGTCTCCTGGAGAGAGAACATTCTTCTGCACTTGTTTGTAAGCAGAGATTTCCAGCTTGGAATTCACTGTGCTAGGTTCTCTCTGGTACTACACTCAGCTTTCCTTCTTCCAGGATAATGCAAAGATCAGTAGGTTTAGAACTGCCAAGGAAGAGCTTACAGGCCATGTGGACATGAGCTCATTCTCTCTTCAGCATTCCCAGTTTTAGTTGCAGAATGCATGTATGACTGCAGTGAACTTGGCAGACATGTGGCCACAAGTCTCCATCAGGCTCTGTGTCTCACCAATCTTCTGAAGACAGTGTAGCTACATTCATGTAGGGCTGTGCTGGAGTCAGTAAGTCCAGGCAGAAATTTAAATAATTCTTCAGGGAACAACTCCATCTATCTGTATCTGTCACAAACTTTATATATATAAACTCGGACAAAATTTCGATGGATAATTGAGAGTTGGCTGTACTTCTGAAACTACTGCTGTAGGGTTTTTGGCTTTAAAAGTTAGCCTGTTGGAAAGAATGGAGGTGCTTATGCTAATGCTAACTTTAAGGTGACTACTGACTTTTTGCTTCAGAAAATCGTATCAGTAGTCATGCCAACTGTTTTTGCACCACAGCCAGTTACTTTAGTCTGCCTCCAGACTTTTACAAAATGTATTTTTGCCATTAGTGCCTCCTAGCACTAATTAAGGGTTATTATGGTCTCACAGTACTGCTGACAAAATCAACTTCTGACTGTTTCCATCAAAAGAAGTAAAAGAGGATTTACTGATTACAATTCTTCTAACAAAATCATTTTTGATTTGAAGTGTGTTTAAACAAAGTGCTGCCTCAATTCAGAATTTGTATGGCTAGAAAGATTGTAAGGTCTGACACAAGTTCATAATTATTAAAACCAAGGTCACTTTTGGTATCTGTGATTTGTAAGCTTTCAACCTATTTATTAACAAAAATAATTATAAATTATAAGCACTGAATATAATTATAAGCATTCATGTATGAGAATTTTCCTGTGAGGCTTTTATCCCTCTATTTCATTTCTCAAAACTGTTGCTAATGAGGTGTAAGCAAAGCCAAGATTTGCCAGTAAAAATATCCAAAAGCTTAATTTGGACTGTTTTGTTTTAATGTTTTCTGAAGTCTGCTTTTGTAATACTGTGGTGTCTGACAACCAGATATTAACAACATAATATTAACACTTATGACAAAATTTTGAATTGGCAGATAAGTTAAGAAGATCTATTGCAATGTGCTGCAGAAGAAACAAATACTTTGCTCTCCATATGAAGACATGAAAGTGTAAACTTACTCATTTGGTTTCTACAAAAAAGTAGTATCAAAGTTGAGCTGGTAGCTAGACAAGCCTTTAAGAGTTTTGCTAGGTTGGCTAGTTTTGTTCTCAGCATACTTAACAACCTGTAACAGCATTTCTGTTTCAGTATGTTAAACAGGAGTTAGTTCAGTCAAATAGAATACCAGTTCTGATGACTCATGGAAGTGGTATAGATCTCTTAAACTAGCTGTGAGATGTAATGCATTTTTAAATAGAAATCAACAGTTTGAAAGGCAAACTAATGGTGGTATTCATGTTATGTCATGTAACACAGTATGTATGTAACTGCACAACATCAGAAGGGCTGCCCTGAAACAATAATAAGCAGCACAGCATTTCTTTCTCAGAGTATTTCTTGTAGGCTCTGCTGCTACATGTGACGTAAAGGATTCTGGAATTATTTTTCATTAAGACAGATTAACAGGCAGAACTTGGAGACCCACTAAGTTCAGAAAACTTGTAGAACAGAAATAACTTTTGTTTCAAACATGTTAAGAGTACTTGGAATTGTGCCCTAATTAAACTGTTTGTGTGTAGGGGCAATGCAGTCCATAGATGTAAATCTCTGCAAATGTCAGACTGGGCTGTTACCAACATAGTGAATTTCTTACTTGTGGAGAAACTGAAGTGCTTGCAACTTTTAGATGGGATCGTATTAATCTTTTCTTTACTTTTCCACCAGGTGTCACTCAGCCAACTTGAATGGTTTGTACTACAAAGGTCCCTATACTGCAAAGACAGACAATGGAATAGTTTGGTACACTTGGCATGGGTGGTGGTACTCTCTGAAATCTGTTGTAATGAAGGTCAGACCAGCACACTTTGAACCAAATATTTTTTGAATATTTTATTAAGATTTATCTTCTGGCAAATGGATCCAAAGTAAACAGATGGGTTATTACCTATGTCTATATAAATCTAGAATAATTCCTCTGTAATTAATAACTTTCTGAGATGTAAATGAGAAGATATGGTTTATGAATCCATATGTACAAGTACTACTGCTAATGTGCCTACAGGATTATTTTTTTATGGCAGAGTTTGCCTAGGAGAAAGGATATCTTTATCAACATGGAGAATTTGTCTTGGAAGGTAACTAGAAGTCCTTTTACTTTTTTAATAGGAAAAAATGTCACTATTACGTCTCAAAAATTAAAATGGATTGCATTGCATCCAAAAAGGCAATTTAAATAGAACCTTTAAGTTTAGCTTCCTTGTGGAAGTAGCTTCTTCAGAATTGTAGCAATTACTATCAATACAATGGGAAAGACATGCAACAGAAGTGTCATGATGGAAAGACTGGCACAATAGAAAGGTGCTATAAAGGAAGGGAAGAAGATTCTAGGTTCGCAGGGGAAAGCTTCACAAAGAAGGGATTTCCAGAAAGGGATCCTTCCCCACTGGCAGTCAGCCCTTACATGAGGACTAAGAGAGGTGCAGCCAGGCTCCAGCCCTCCTGGTCACAGAGCTGAACTGCCTTCACCTGTGCTCTCAGGGCTGACTGAGTCCTTTTCCCAGGCGCTCAACCAGTGGTTCAGGCTGTGACTCAACAGTTCCCATACAAGAACAAATCAAAGCTTTACAAGAAATTGGTTGCCTGTAAGTTCCTCCAATTTATTTGTTGAACATGTTTTGTACATAGCATGCATAAAGAATGAGGGAGGAAACTGGAGGAAGAGAAGGGATCCCATCAGCCAAGAATCAGTTGAATTTTTAGAGGTGGTCGTATCACTTCAATGTAATGTTTTTTGATGGTTGTAATTCTGCCATTCTTCTTTTTGGTAACCAGATAGATATTGTGGACAATAATATATTAACATCTTTACCAAAAGGCTGTGACTATTTTTAATGTAAGCTATGCTTTGAGTGTAGACTATCATAATGCATAGAGGGAATTAGGTTTCACGTGCAATCTAAAAATCTGGTGTTTAAAGGTTCTTAGTACTTCACTCCATAAAACTTTTTTTTATGTATTTGTTAGTCTCCACAGCTCTGTTTGAATGCCCTTTTCAATCACTAAGTTTTTATGCTTCCAAGCTTCTCCTTTTTCTCAGTTCTTCTCTTGGCTATCTGGGCCTTTCCTGTTCTCAAGTTACAGATCCATGCTTTCCTTGTACAAGAGAAACTTTGCCTAGCTGTAGCTTGGCTGCCTAGCACAAGAACAGACTGTAGCAGTCAGTAACAACAAAAACAACTGATGAATGTATGCTGCCATGGAGAAGAGCAGGCACATTCTCTAGGAAGCTACCTAATGAAATGTAATTCTGTAACTGGAAGGAGCCTGGCCTAAGTATGTGTGCATATATATAGATATGCATATATCCAGCATTCAGTATTAAATCATTATTTTCAAATCATGCTGCTATAAAAGGAGGAAGATTTAATTCCTTGTAAAACCAGGGATGACATTATGTAGAAATTGTAAAAGCTGGAAAGATTGGCTTGTATGGAGAGTGTTAAGATAAATCATATAAATTGAAATTAAAGACAGACTTTTACTAACACATATGAATTGCACTCAAGTAATCTGCAGCAATACTTTTTGTTTGCTTCAGCATAAATTCCTCCTCCTTCTTTACTTATGAGAATGTTAATGATATCCGTCAGCTGAGTGAGTACTTTTCTCACATCTTGGTATAAAATCTTACTCCTTTTCTTTACTGGATATCATAAAACTAAAGAGGAAAAAATCTTTGCACATTTTAAAATGCATTTGTATGTTTATTTGGACTGGATACTTTTCAGGACAAGGACTTTGACATCCTACCTAGCTCTTTGAAAAGCACCTCATATACTGCTGGCAGTACACAAATACAATATTTAATTCCTACCATCTCTCTGTGGCCTTTCCTCATGCAGTAGATCATCTTGGCTAAATTAAAAACATGTGAAAGAGATGATGTAATTCAAAATATCATAGTTATTCTCAAGTATATGAACTCTTTACTTTCAACTAATGAGTATAAACAGCCTGACATGGGCTGTTGGTAATTATTTCCTTAACAGGTATAAACTTGTTCTAGGGGAATCATTATTCTTACAAGATAGCAGAATAAAGGCCAGTTGTTTTTGTTGCTGTTGAGGCATTAGACAACAACATAGTAACTCCCAAACAGTTGAAAATGAATACATACCACTTGTTATATCCTTGATTCTTTTTCTTTAGGGTTATAAGATTTATATCAAGTAAAATATTGTCAGTCGTGATTTAATAATGAACAATGTGATCAGAAGTGCATCTTGTAATATTTGTTCAAGAGAAATATAATTGTATTTTCCACTGTCTGTTTCTTTCCATTTGCTAAGCATTTTGGAGATCAAAACAATAAAAACTGTAATCTAAAGAGAATTAAATGAATGGCTAAAGACCCTTTTATGCTATAGCACTTGTTTCTAAATGTCCAGTATGTGCTAATAAAGAGCTGAGGCACTAAAATTTGGCCTACTTATTTCCAGTGGAAACTTCTCTTCAGCTATACAGCATGGGTTCCCAAAACTGTTCCTAACACAAATTCTTGAACATCCTTAAGTATAATGTTCTGTTCTGTCAAAGCTGTTTTTCATTGCTTTTAAAAAAAATAGTATGCTCAGAAAGACAGATCAAACTACTACTTGCTAGGTTTATCAAGTTCCTTTAGTTCTCATTAGATCAAAAAGAATGAACATCTAAGTTTGTATACTTTCTTATTTTTAGCTTCAGCAGTGGGTTCTCTTTTGCACTTGTGAAAGAAGCATTAAGAGCAAAGAAAGTATCCAGGAAAGTATTCTACATCTAGATTTTCAAAAGTTTCCACTTGTTTCTGTCTTGTTTTCTTGTTGCAATTGCTTAGAAAAAAAAAAAAAAAAATGGAGCTGTTTAAAAAATGATGGTTTTCCTGAGTACAGCTGGTCTGAGAACAGGGAAGTAGCAGAGTTTCAAGCATTCAGCCAAATTCCATATGCAATAGAGAATTTAAATGTACAAAGAAAAACATTACAATGCTTGTTCATTTTCATAAGGTTAGATAAATCTTGATGGTGATAGTGGCTTGAAAACATAGTATTCCATCCAAAAATCGTCCTTTCCAAGTCGCTGTGGCCCGTTTCAACCTTTATTTAGTGCAGGATAAAAGCCAGCTTACATTGCTTACATGTTCAGTTAACTAAGGCAATTCCTCTTAATCCAACCCTAATGCTAAACAGATTGCATCAGAAATATAATATTTATCCAAATATTGATTAAACAACCCTGGAGCCCAATTCACGTATTTGGTTGCTTACAAGAGAACTGATACACAGCCCTTGCAAAAAGAAAAACCCAACCCTGTACCTTGCTCTTTTCTGCCCTTCTTCAGTGATTTGTAGTAATTGTCTGTTTCTTTAGCTTGCCTCCTATTGAATCTACACTTCCTTTATTTCTTCTTTTTTTTTTAATGATAATCAAATATTTAATCTCACCCACTAGTCATGACTGGTGAATACCTGGGCTTAAGAAACCTGGGTAATACTGAGATTCTGCAGAAGCTGAGCAAAGGCTTTGAGGTGCTAAATGGTGCACCTAAGGAATCTAAAATGGCAATTAGGTCACTAAAATATTCTGGGAATCAATGTCTAGTTTCATTTATAACTAGATGGACAGTATTTATTGTAATGAGAGTATCTGCCCAGCACTATGGGCATGAAGATATGCAGATGCTTCTTAGAAGTATGTCATTAGCACAAAAGATTACCTGAATTTCAGTGCTTCCAATTTTGTTGCCATGAGCTGAAGGTCCCCAAGTAATTACATTGTCACAAGAGCCACAGGGCTGGCTTTTTCTTCAGCATGGTGGTCCATAACGAATTAGCTTAATGAAGACAAGTGGTAGTAGAAAGACTTTGTTAGTGATATCTTGCACTAGATGGTGCTCTGTACATGTTGCATTTTCCTAAGTAATACTACATTTATAAATTAGTACTAGCAGAGAGTTAGGGTTAGGGTAGTATGGTTAGGTCATGGTTGGACTCGATGATCTTTAAGGTCCTTTCTGACCTGAGCGATTCCATGATTCTATGATTCTATGGCAGTTAAAGCTGTAGCGGTTGTCACTGAACGCATGAACTTCAGCTCTATTTCCATTCGTACCCTATTTTGCATAAACTCAGCACAAATCTGGCAGCTTATGCCATAAAGAAAACGCAGCTCGGGCCTTTCGGCACCGCCGCACACCGTTAAGCTCATCTCCGGCCCGTGCAGCTCCCGGCTGACTTTGCAGAACAACTGGGCACTTTCCACGGTGCCCCGCTTGGGACGGCAGCACCGGGCCCAACGAGGCGAGCAGGCGTGAGCGGGGCTGCGAGAGGGCGCGCGTCCCGGCCAGGCTGGGCCAGGCGAGGCGAGGGGAATGCGGTCCGGCCTGCCCTTCCGCTGCCCCGGGTTAATGATTTACTCCGGGCCGCGCTGCCGGGCGGGCCTGCGAGGCAGCCGCTCGCGCGCCCTCATGACTTGACGCGCCGTGCGCGGAGCCACGCGCGGTTAAACAAAAAAGAAAGAGTTCTGCGGTCATTGGCCGTCACTCGCAGCCCGCGCCGCTCCGCTCGCGCTGCAGCTCTTCCCGCCGCCGCCGCCTGAGGGGAAGGTGCCCGCTGCGCCGGGCCCGGCATCGCCGAGAAGCCCCAGCGGGGCGACAGCGTCTCGGAGCTCCTTCCCTGCTCGCCGGGCAGTATTTTTAGTCGCTGACCCAGTTCTCCCGCTCTCTACCTGCGCCTCTTGCGGCCATCTGAGCCGTACGGTGCGGCCGGGCCCCCTCCGCGCCCCCGCCGACGGAAGCACCGCCCAGGGGCGGCCCGGCGCCAGGTGAGCGGAGCGAGGGGCGTCAGGTGCGCTGGAGGGCGGTGCGGGGCCCCTCGCCGTACGGGACGGGCCGGGAGGGAGCGACGGAGCTGTGCGGCTGCGGGGCACGCTGCGAGGTGGGCGGGCGCCGCGCTGCTCGGGTCGGGCTTCTGCGGGAGCGCCCAAGCCGAGCGCAGGAGGTGGCGATCTGAGCGATCTGAGAGCCGGCGATCTGAGAGCCGGCAAGAGTACTTCAGGTTTTAAAAGTTTCTTTTTGATAATTGTTTTCAGTTAACGGGAGCTCGGCGTAACGCGTGCGGTGCGGGGGCGAGCCTGGCCGGGCTGCGAGCGCGGGGCCGGGTTGGAGGGCAGCGGCACCCCGCTCTCCGTCTCCGCGTTGCCGAGCGGCCGAGCGCCCGCAGTACGCGGTGCGCAACCCGGCGGGAGCGCAGGTGGGTCCTGAGGAGAAGCCCTCCCGGCTGTGCGCTGTGGGGTCCGGCGCGGCTGTGAGGGGGAGCGAGGGCGTGCGCTGCTGCTCCGCGCCCGTCTGTACTGCCGGAGGACAGGAGAGCGCTTGGGGAGGTCGCTGAGCTTGTAACCGATACCATGGTTCCGAGGCAGCAGTGCTAATATTTATGGGGGGGAGGGGCAAACACCAAAAAGAACCCAAAAATCAACACCTCTTTCCTCCCCGTTTATTTCAAGTTCTGGAGCAAAGCAGAAAACCGAGCATCCCCTTCTCACCAGGGTTATGCGTGTCCTTGCTGCTGGCACAGCTCTGGCATCTGACACCTGGGTGAAGATTGTGCTGGGGCGCTTTATTTATTTTCACAAGGTGAGGTGTGACAGGCTCTGTGCTATGCTAACCCACGTGTGGGATTTGTCTAAGAGATCCACTCATGCTGTGGCAGGCAAAGCAAATAATTAATGGGCATTTCCAATTCATTGTAAAGTTGAGATAGTTTAAAACTAGCTATAATGTGAAGTTTTTTTAATACTGCACCTCACCTAACAAATCAAGTGATACAGAGGTTACAAACAGATGTTCGTGTTTAATCTTTTTTTCTGATGGAACACACAGTACTCTTTGGAGGAGTAAGCTTTGCATAGAATGCAACTTACTTTTGCAACCTGCTGGCTTTTTGTCACTGATGTTTTCGGAGTGGGCGGTGGTGACGAGAATGGCTGCAGTCTGGGTCTCTAAATAAAATAGGCACTGATAATTGCCTGTTCCCATTGACATACATTGTACTTCTGTGGAGGTACAGTGATGCACTGCAGTGGCTGCCCCACGTGAGCTGATACCAGCAATTAGTTCTCTCTGCTAATTACTGTGGGTGAGCAGTAGTTTGCTTTTGAGCTTTGTTTTCATAAAGGTTAATTGTGTTGCATGGTAACAAGGCTGTATTTAAAATTCACGTGGTCCCTTTTTAAAAATATTGCCGAGTTGTGATTCCTGGCTGAGATCAGTCTGCCTTGTAACTGTGCCTTGTAATTGTAGAAACAATCAGATGGTTTTGATGCTAAAACTCTGTTCAGCATCATTTGCCACACAATATAAATGTGATTCTGTATATAAAGGTTCCATAGTTTTAAAATATTTGACTGAATGTCAAACTTTTCCTAAATGTCACCTTTAAGACTGGTTTCGTAGTATCTTTCTGAGCAGTTTAGGTGAAGGCTTGCTATTTAATTGGAATGCATAACTTGGTGCCTCATCCTGTTGGTTTTTTTTTTTTTTTTTTTTTTTTTTTTGAAAGCAAAAATTCTTGCACAGATTATCTTGGAAAATGTTGAATATGGTATTTTTTGTAAGTTTCAGAGCTTAGCATTGAGCTGAGATCTAACATGCCAAGTAACTAATGATCTCAGCAGTCCAGCAAAATAGTGTTACTTGCAATAGAAACTGTGGAATGCAGTTTAGCTGTCTTGATGATGAGGGTTGATTTACATGATTTTATGTATGTGTAACATATATGCATAAAATGTAATATGTTTAACATTCATATAAGATGTTAAGGTGTGCCAGTAGTGCTTTATGATTGGAGGCATCTTGTAGTTGGATGTTGAGCGCCCTGTGAGTGCAAGTACCGTGTTAGATATTGACTAAGCAAAGATTGCTGAAATGATTGCTTACCCAGAAGGCCCTCTCTCTCTTTGGCTCATTTTGTTCTCTTAATTCACTGTTGTAATATAACCTCATTTAACAGTAAATCAGGAAAATCAAGTGTTTCTAAAGCTGCCTATATCCCATGGGTTCTGGGGGCTACCTGGCAAGTTTCTGGGCCGCTCAGGCTGTGCAGGAGTGGGGCTGAAGCAGGGTGAGGTTAATGCTCCTTATTTTGCTTTCTCCTGTGAAAGGAGAAACAAGAGTCAGAGCTTCTTGAGTGTTTACAAGTGTAGCTGGCTGTTGTACAGCTTCTTTTAAACATTCTCACTTTTTATGAGAACAGCCTAGCTTTTTTGGAGGGAGCACTTGCACTGTGAAGTTTCATCCTTTTCTAACTCCTGTGTGAGGATGTTTTTAGACTCAGCAGTTGTTCTGATAAGGGCATGGGAAAATTTAAGTTGTTTACTGCCTTCTTATTTCCTCTGTTGTCATTGAGATTATTCTGCAGAATATATTGGCTATGCATATTTATATTTTCTGGAAAAAAAAGTCAGTGCTATTTGATAGTTTTCAGTCCTCCAAATAACAAGATAGTATACTGAATTTTTCTTAAATTTCCACAACTGTTTTTTTTTCTAGTACCATAAAGTTATTTCAGAATGTAACTTTCCACCAAGCAGTATGAACTCACGTTATACTCCATTAACTTTTCCTTCCCTTTGATTAATTGTTTTAATCCCTAATTATTCTGGCGCTTCTCCACTTAAGTTACTTCCCTTAAACTGCTTTGGTTAGTATTTAGTTGTTGCATCAGGAATAACTCAAGCTGCTGCCAGTATGGCTGTGCATTGTCGACTTCTGTTAGCTCTCCAGTTTCTGCTTTCATTCCCCTGTAGTTGGGTTTTCCTGGCTCTGCCATTTGGTTGGACTTGTGTTGTTTTTTTTTTTAATCATAAAATTTATATCACTTTTTTTCCTGGTTACTGCAATCTAAATACCAAGTTGCCAATGTGTTTTCAGTAATCTTCAAATATTTGCAGAGGTTTCACCATTGTTTTTTCCATGTTCTTAAATACCTTCATAAAAATGAGTGCTAGCTCATAGACACAGATACACATAACCATGCATGTGTAGGGGGGAGTACTTGGGAATCCTGCAGGAAAGTTAAACCAGTGCACTCAAAACACTAGCAGCTGTGCTGTTAGAACCCACAATAGGTTTTGGTGAATTGACTTGTGCTGTGGGTCCTGCTGGATGTGCGTGTGGCTGTTGCCTTTCTGCGTTGACCAACAGCGGCCATAAGTTGCGCAGCGAAGGTAATGCAGTAGGGTGGAACCACTGGAGTGTAATGGCTGATAATTGCTAATAACTGTAATACCTTTTGTTGTAGTTTTCTATACTATCTCTAACAGGAAGAAACAAGAAAACCTTGCTTCTAGTGCCACTTTACTTGCAGTGTTTGACATGTTCACATCAGTGAAGAAGGTGGAGACCTTTTAAAAACAAAACCAGAGCTATGGAAGGGGGAAGTGCAGTTACTTTTAAAGTAACTATTTTCCTCTGATCTCCTGGCAATATGTGGGGTCCATATTGTGTCCTGGGCTTGATATATGTGTTTGATGGCATCTTTGAGTTCTTGATGGAGTGTCTGTTGAAATGGTTCTTTTTTTGCCTTTATGGGATCAACTGCAATGCCAAATCTACGTGACTGGTGAGAAAAATGCTTTTAGTCATGATGTTCCTGTATGTCTGTGGTGATACTCTTGAATGAGTGTATTTGGTGTGATGATTACCTCAGACAAGTCTTTCACCTCAGTTCATCTCCTGTTTGAGTTACAGCTGAAGCTACTGGAGGGACATGCAGATTGATCTTATTCCTAGCATTGAATTGCAGCAAACTGAATGATGTTGACTGAAGAATTTATAGAGTATGATCATTATTCCAGGGGAACTAAGAATCTGTGTGTCAGTGATAAAGTTGTGGTAAAGTGCAAGGACAGGTAAAAAGAAACTCTTTGGAAAGAAGGACTCTGAGTAAACTTGTCCATCAGCTATGGCTTGTGTGACTGTTATCAAAGTAAACGTGATGTGCCTTTTTTTATGTTACTTTGAGTTTTACCCATATGCTCCTAATGAGTCAAGTGCCACTCATTAGAGGAAATTCAAAGGTAAGGTTTTCCAGGTTTTGGTACTGCTGTCCTCTCTCAGCACAAGGAGGGTGTCGAGGGAATTGGCCTACAGCGAGCTGTTGGTGCCCCTAGTCTTGAAGATTATGCATCCTGTCACTGTGCAGGGACGCTCTTTAGCGTGCTTCAGAGTTGCAAGAGGACTGTAGCATAGGTGTTTGGCAGCTCTTTAAATGTGAACTCCTGCCATCAGAATCCTTAGACACTCACTCTGAGTGTAGCTGCCTTTCCTGTGACTGGCCTGTCCTTTCATCCAGTTGAAGCTGAGATCTGTCCGATGTCCTTCCAATTGCTTTTAGCTGGGGGAGGTCTCCTAGCCTTCTGGGACAGATTAACAGGAAACTTGGTGTTGCTGAACTGTGGATAAAGAGCGAGAAACTAGGAAAACTACTTCATGGTTTAATTACAAATTGTTTGATGAATGGTTATTCTGCAGAAAAGTAGCAAGTATGAATTCTGTAAACTTGGCTTCTTGCTTTGCAAGCTTTGTACAGAACTTCTCGATTAACCCATGTTAGGTGTTATTCAGTAAGGTTTCCAGTCTGTGGAGCAGTAGCTGTGCAGACAGCATGTTAGTACTTGCAAGCTGGGTGTCCAGTTTCAGAGAAGTACAAGGAATTGCTTGATTAAAATTTGTAAAAACTGAGCATGCTTTTTCAGTTAGATGTTGTTTGTTACTTTTGAGATCTTTAATTCTGTATTGTTTAGTGTTACTTCTTTGTAGCTGCAGTATTCCTTATTGTAGTTCCTTGTGTCTACTTTGGCCTTTAAATGGCTTGATAAAAGACAGCTTATGACAAAGTCATGAGCCATAAACATTTGGAAGTAACTAAGATATGCATTCCTTTTGAGAGATGCATACACCAAATGGATACGTAATACAAATTCCAGTGTTAGGATTGTTTATATTGCCATTAAAACACTGAATGAACATTTAAATTATGAATAGTCATAAAACCTTCTTAATATCAGGAAGTTGTCCTGTTGTTGAATTTCAGTGGTATTCTTTTTGGGGAAAAAAAAATGAGAATAAGTTGAAGCTTGGTTTAAAAGACTTAACACCTATTTCTGCCATAGGTTGTGCTGTTGGGGAATATCATTTCAGCTGCAGTACGATGTCATTTGGAGATGAAGCTCTTCTTCTGATGGAGGTGGACTTGTCACAAAGCATGAATTCTTCTGGCATCTTCATTACTAGGATTTATTTAATCTTGGCAAATCCTCTGCTGATTTGCACTTATTCTGCTCATACCTGAATGTTGCTGTTTGGGTTTAGCTAGCTTGAAAGTCATTCTGAAAAGAACACAGCTCCTAAGATGTCATCTTCTATCAATTAAATCTGTTTAATTTTCTTCCAGAAATGGGACTAATTAAATGTGATTAAAAACCAAATGGTTCCTTCTTGATATGTCAGCCCAGATGTTTGAAAGCTGATTAGTGTTGGTGGAGCAATTAAAGCTCAAATAAAACCAGAACCCATTAGGTTGAGAGGAATGCTTTTTGTGAACAGCTAGTTCTTGCAGCATTGCTTATGCAGTATTAGGATTTCCACTTTGTGTAGTAAAGCAAACTCATATATGACCTTACATCTTCCTTAAAGGAATTATTATTTAGGCTCAGCATTGGACTGAAATAGTGAGCTTGACAAGCTAGTCAAAGAAATTAATGCTGAAATTGTGCTTGCACACTGCTATTTTGCACAGAAATCTAAGCGTTTTCTTTAAAAAGCTTTTTGGAGACTGGATGACTGTTTAGTGTTCCTGACAAAGACTCCCCTGCTGTCTCTAACGAAGTATTTATTTCTTGGTGTAAGGTCGAGTGCAGTTTGCTACAGGTGTTCCTTACTTCCTGTCTTTTTTTGTAGATAGGTGAGTGGTGCTTCACCCATCCCCAAATGTGACTTTGTGATTCCTTTTGAGAGACTTAGCAGCTTCCAGTTTTGGAAATGTGTAGGTGCTAGACCATTACTGTATGGCTCTTTTTGGATATATATTTTCTCTCCTTCCCAGTTACTTTAGGGAGAAGGAAGAGAGGAAAGTGAACATTCCTTTGCCTGCTCCTTTCCATCTTTTGAGTAGCAGTCATCTAGCCCTGGTGTAGCTGTTGTGCTTAGAGCAGCCGTTCAGGACAATGTGTGTCCATCATTACTTCTAACTCTCAGCTGAAGCTCTTGGTGTCCTGTGGATTCTTCCATACCCCTGACTGAATATGGGAAGTTCCTCACTGATGCGATCTTCTCTAAGTCTGTCTTGGCTGAACATGACAGTGTAAACTTCACCCTTGCTATCACTGGTTACAGCCATGTGATGCAGCCACTTCTGGCTGCACTGGCTTAGTGGTTCTTGGCACCGTGAGTGGGCTGTCTGTTGCAGCACTCTCGTGTGGTTTTATGCACTGCGTACTGCTTTTCTTCCACTAGTAGTCTTACTTAAAACCCTTCCTCGATTACGCAGGAGTAGTGCTAATAAACTATTATCTAATCTGGGAAGCCTATTGATTATAATGCTTCACTGTTGCAGTGCTGCCTAATTCCATGGCTCATGTGCCAGTTTGGCCTCTGCAGATCATCTCTGGCCATCCTTAATGCTGACCTGATACTTGTATTGCGTTGGAGATATGTAAGAGGCTTCTGTAGAAGCTTAGTATTTCTTGATACTATAACCTCTGGATACCTCACTGTTCTAGGTGTGCTTTCAGCATTTGTAACTAGGCGGTCTGATGGTGTACGCACCTTCTCAGTTGTACTTTGGATATGTCTAAGTTTGTGGGAGCTAAAGCCTGTTGCAGACTTCCAGTAAGAAAGCTTTTTTGTGTTTCATATAGTCCTCATTTAATGATACAAACCAGACTTAGGACACTTTATTCTTCTGTCTTTCAAGTAGCATGGACTGCTTTTATTGCCTGTAAAATCTCATTTTGTCATGTCTCTTGGATTATCCAGCAGCTGCAATGAGCAGCATGAAAGTACTGGAAAATAAGCTGCTGATGTGATTTATAGTTCACAGAGCAGCATATGTTATCACAACATTGTCTTTTTAAGCATTGTTCTGCCATCCTGCAATAAAATATTCACCATGCCCTTGAGTGCAGTAAGTGCCTTTCTATTTGATGCTTACTTGCGGGTGATCGGTTCTCCGTTGAGTTTGTATCTACAGGTGGATTGCTGGAATCCTTCCTTCACAAACTTTCTCCAAATTAAAGCAATTTCTTTCACATACTTTGGTCTGGTTGCGTCCTTACTCTTTTTCATTCTCGGTATAAAGGTGTCTCAAAGCTGCAGATCTCCCTGTAGTGCGTCTGTATTTTTTGTGCCTTGTTTTGTGCTCATACATTGTTCCTATGACCTGTTCAGGAATTGTTACAGCTGAGTATTATGAAACCGAACTGTCTGGGTGTTGTCTCCTGTTAAAATATTTTAATTAGCCAGAGCCTTGATACCAGGAGATAATAATGGCTGGCTGTGCAATCTGCATGAGTTGGTGGCCTTAGGCAGTGGGTGCCTTGAAGGGGTTGCACCATCAGTATCTGCCTGGAAGGAAGGCAGAGCTTGCTAAGCTGTTAGGAGGCTCACATCTGTTAAGGTGCTGGGGTTTGTAGCTGCAGAATAAATGTCCCTGCTGTGTACAGACTCTTGTAATAAATAGCTTTTCTTGGTACTCGTTTGGAGCTGTGCAGTACACCAGGCTTCTTAGTCCTTTGTAGCTCTCTGATGTTCTAACACCAAGTGGTATAAACTTCATGAGCTTGATAGCTTTCTCAGTAAATTATAAAAGCTGCTGGTCATGCACTTAATAATGTATATTGCATGTGGTGAAAGTTTGCTTCTAAGTTCTTGCGCACAGACCAAGATATCTGAGCTGTTTCTATACTGGGTTAGCATGCAATATTACCTGTCTTTCCTTGCCCTGATCTTGCTTGTGTTTGTGTGCCATGGATTTAGTGCAGTGCCCCATAAAACAGATCTGTTTGTGTCACAGGCTTCTCATGTGTTTCCTAATAGTTGTACTAGAAACCATTATTTGTTCATGCTTCTCTAAATAGTGCTGCATCTCAATACATAAGATGTTAGGAAATCTGCCTTGAACTGGTTGTTCATTTAATAACTTAATTGCAAGGTGATGGTTGAATGGCAGCTGTCTTCGGTTTCCTAAAGGAGGATACTATGTCATTAGGCCTTCTGAAGTCTTGCTGAAAGCTGCCCATACCAAAAAGGGAATTGAAGCCTTAGCCATTACTTTAGTACTGCACAGGCTTTCTCCCTTACCCCACTTTTCTTTCTTTTTTATGTTCAAACAGTGGTTTCCCTGCTCGCCTTACAGCCTGTTGGCTGGCTGCTCCTGCTGCCAGGCAGTGATGCTACCATCTTACTTGGACTGCCTGTGCTGTGCTCCATGTATGGCTTTCACTGTCTGTCCTGGCCTCATAATAATCACTATTTTCTTTCTGTCTCTCTGTGCCAGCTGAAATGCCACATCTCACGGGTCACTGAGCTTTGTGCTGCAGTGTGATCCTGACAGTACAGTGATTTGTAGCCAAAGGCATGCATTTGTAAAAATGCACTTATTATACAAAAAAAGTGCTGCAGA
Organism: Lagopus leucura; assembly: GCF_019238085.1. Classification (NCBI taxonomy): domain Eukaryota; kingdom Metazoa; phylum Chordata; class Aves; order Galliformes; family Phasianidae; genus Lagopus; species Lagopus leucura. Next base: position 42,394,084 of record NW_024962264.1, read on the forward strand.
GCCTTGAGAGATGTGACAAACAGCCCCAGAATTGTTTGAGAGGAGTGAGGGTGAGGAGCTGCACCAGGCAGAGTGGCCCTTCTAGCAGAATGTTTGACATTTGGTCTGTGTGGCTTGGCATGTGGCACAGCTTCAGTGGTTATTCTGATGTGGGGTGCACACTAGGTAAGTTGTCTTCTAAATATAGTAAGCCTGTGCTGGCTTTTTTGTTTGCTTTTTTTCCCCCCCCCCTCCCCTGAAGAGTTGTTATCAGTGCTCAGTGAGTGGGAGGGCTTTGTTTTCTACCATGTCATTCAGTCACAGCCTTTTGCCTGTTTCAGGTGCTTCCTTACTGAAAGCAGTGTGGGATCTATGATGGACTCCGGGGTTGATTTTCTAGTACTATAATTTATAATGGGATGAATATCATTGATAAAACAAGTCTGGTCATGTAAAGGTCATTCCATAGTATCCACATAAGTTATATTTAGTGTTGTTTATATCAGATTCATGTCAGAATAAAGCTACAATTACAAACTGCTTACTTTTTTTATAAACAGCACAACGAGTGCCAGCATACTGCAGAGGGGAGGCCTGGGACTTTGTTCTTGCAGGAAAAAGTGGGGAAAAAATGGTTTTTAAGGAGAAAAAATATATATATTGCAATCTATTCTGGTTGGCTGTTTTAATTTGCTTATTGGTTGACTTATATAAAACTAATTTTGTGCTTGTTTCCTATAAAACTAATTTTGTGCTGCTTTAAATGTAAATGTGTACAGCAGAAAATAAACAGCAGGTTTCTCAGTGTCCTGCTCTTTGGAGAGCAGAAGAGGTGGGGGGGTTACAAAGCACTTGCACAGGGAAGTTGTTGGCTTCTTTCCCATGCATAACATTCTTGAACATCACACTTCTTGTTTAGTTGTGCATTTCAGAGAAGTTTAAAAATATTTTGGTGTTTTTTCTTCTTTTGTTTGAGGCATAACCATCCATACAAAATAACACTGAATAACTGGATAATCGTAGAACCTGCTACAAAGTGTAGGTAGCAACCTTGTGCTTGTTTGTTCAGCTTTGAGCCATCTGGCATTTGTTTCTTAAACTTAGATGAGAGTTCAGCCTTGTGTTTTTGTTTGCTTTTTGTGTGTGGTTTTTTTTTTTTTTTTTTTTTTTTTTTTTTTTTGTAAGTCCTCATGCTATTATTTTATTTTTATGGGGAAATATCTGATGTTTGCTTTATTTCATTGTCTGGCTGAATAGAATGCTGGTGACTGCTGTTTGCTGACTGCTGTTTGCTAACTGCTTTTTGATGTAGGATAAGCAAAAGAGAAGATGTATGTGAAATTCTTCAGAACTCTGGGTTTCCCAGAGCCAAACAGTAGCATTTTTAAGTGCAGGAGATTAATATAGAGCGCCAGAAGGGGAAAACGTCACATAATGTGCTTGTGTCCATGCCTGTGGAGAAAAGAAGTCTGTGAGTGAAACTGTAATGAATACTCTGATAACTTTTCCATAGTTCTCAGTTCTTCCAGATGTCATTTTCAGAGAGTGGCAGAATGGCCTTTGTACTCAAGATGCTGTCTGTGGAATGAATTTAATCTTTCTGGAATCATGGCTGCTTTTTTTTTAATATAATTGTAACGGTAGGGTTAATGTTTAAATATTTAAACGGATTTGGCTTCTTGCCACTGAAGTAGAACAGCATGTGCGTAACCCTGGGACTCTTACCATTCTCAGTGTAGCCAAAAAAAATAAAAATTGCTCAATAGTGCAGTGATCTAGTAACTTCAAAGGCTATAATTTAAGGCTAGTCTTGGACAAGAGTGTCCTGAAAGGGGGCAATTGACTTGATTTTTCCTATTTAGTTGAGGGAAAAGGAATTTTTACAGATGGCATCAGAATGCTTTGACAGAACTCTTTAGGTTAAATAGGAGCAGCCATCTGTAAGTCTAAGCCCAGTAAAATAAGCTAGTGAAAAGTAATCCTGAGAAGCACCGATCCGTATGTAGGAATCTAAAACTTTTTTGAGAACTAGGAAGCGTGTGAACTTGGGGTACCTTTGTTTTTGGCTCTCTTTGGATTGAAGTGCCAGGGTTGAACAATGATTTAATAAACATAAAGTTCAAACCTAATTTGGGAGTCTTGGTATTTATGACTTGAAGTGGAAAAACTTGAAGAGGAAAGCCAAAAGTAATTGCATTCAAGCTCCTCATATTTCTGATGCTCTTTACCTTAAACCAGAGGACTCTGTTGCCTGTTGCTGGGAGGAAAGCAAGGGCTTTGACCCCAGGACCGCATCTCTAATCTGGTTCCATTCTGACCTCATGTGTACCAAGAACTCTGCTGAAAACATCCATCTCTGGGGAGCTTTTCCTGGCTGCAGTGACAGATGATGCAAACTCATGGTTCCTGCCAAGCATCCCAAGTATTTTCTATTAGTGGCCTGGTCGCAGCCACGCCATGTTGGTGATGGGATGCTCCCTGCACTTGAGGGAACGATGCAGTGTGCAAGGCGTGCTGAGATAAGGCTGGCTGGGCACAGAGAATTGTCTGTCCTCATTCTGCTTTGTTTTGCAATTCTTGTATTCACGTTAAACACGTACATGAATTTTTCAGCGTGTGTGGATGTGAAATTTGATACTTAAACAACTCTAAGTGAAAATAGTCACAAATTTCATAACTTCTAAGCTATAAATACCTTAGTTTGCTGTAACTTCCCAGATGATTAATACTTTGTTCAATTCTAATTAAACTGTATTTGTACTTCAAGCGTGGAAGTGGAATACTCTGGGCAGTTGTTTAAACTCATTTATATGTATCCTAAAGAAAAGAAAAATATTGCAAGTGGCAAGCACAGAATTAACACATGTTAATTATCATGTTATTATGTTGTGACCTTTTTAGCCTAAAGAAGTGGTGTCTAAGTGGAAGTGTGCAGTGCCAGAAAGCATCCTCATGTGAGCAACACTAGAGCTATGTCTTTTAAAACTAGTATGAAGTAGAATCATAGAATCAAGTTAAATATCTGTTTCATTGCCCATCCCATGAAGGGAAGACAGATGTATCTTTGTCACCAGCATCTTCCTTCTTGTCCTTTGGTGATTATTCAGAGGAACAGGCACCCTGGGCTAGAGAAAGAAATCAGTTTACCTTTGACTGCTTTACAAGTGCATAATAAAATAATCTGTGTTTTGGCAAGAACTAAGATGCTAAATACCTCCACTGGAAAACCTCGGAGCACAGTGGTCAGTGATTCCATTTCTGCCTGGAGGTGTTCAAGCTGTAGTTAAACGGAGTGAAAGCACGTAATCCTCATGAGGGGAAATTCTTGTAAGCAAAGGGAGGATAAAACGAGAAACACCTGTACACTGCTCAGCATCGAGTGGATGCAGAGCAGCACCATCTGAACACGCTGGCTTTTTGAGGAAACCCTTAATGCCATGACTAGGCAGTGAGGATGTCTTGGAGCTGTAACCTTGGAGGGCCAGGAAATGTGAGGTGATGCCAGCTGGCTGCAGCAAAACAGAATGGGTCTGATCATGCCAGCTTCAGCCAATGGTGGTTTTATTTTGGAATGGTGTGCTTGGTGGTTGCATGGCTTAAATATGCCACATCTTGCTCTGCTGTGTCCTAGCTAAGCAGCCATGGGACATAGCACCTTTGAAATCTGAGTGCAGAATGCCTGTGGTGTTGCTGGGATCATTCTCCAACTGGATATCCTCCTCCTCAGTGGGTTCTTACCTTGGTTCCTTCTGATTCCTATATTTTCTTGGCTGTTCTGGTGTTGTCTTCTGCCACTACTAACGTAGTGGAGTTGCAGAATGCTGTGTCAGATGAAGTGCAAGGCCTGTCACTGTCTGGGTAACTTCTGCAGGGTTCTTCCAAGAACAGAAAGAGGCTTGGATTTGCCAAACTAGTTTGACATCTGGAAACACTTTGATACTACAAATCTCACTGGTAGAGATTATATCCTCTAGGAACACGGGTCAGCTTTAAGTTTTATTGTTTGCTGATAGAAGAAAATGTTTTGTTCAGTTAGCATCTGCATTAGGCTGGTGGGAGTGTAACAGTCCTTGTCTTCCTCTTTTTAGGAAGAAAAGTTCTTATTCTCTACCAACTCTTGAAGATGGTTCCTCATTCATTGCTATTTATAATGGAAGATAATTGCATCAGTTCTTGTGTGCTCTTGGTGGTAGATAAATATTTTACATTCTGTGCCCAAAACCTTTGATTCCTGACTTCAGAAATTACTTCCAACAGTTCCTGTTCATTCTATCACTTGTGAAAGACGAACAAATGAATTCCGATGAATATTCCAGAAGTATTAGAGGCTGTTTTTCCAATTTCTTTAATTTTTTGGCCATTTATAAGACTTCTAGTAGCTTTCATTTGTTATGCCTTGGCCCAGCGCAGATCTGTGTGATTTAAATATACAGAGAGAAAATACTGTTTCTTGTTCAAAGAGAAGTTCTTCTGGAATGCTTAACTCCTCAACTGTGTGCACCCAAAGCCAATGATTTGTTTAACACATTGGCAGTAAGCACATGCTGCTTAAATGTCTTGATTTGAATGATGAGTGTGTTACGGTAGAGGTTTTTTTTTAATACAACTGTCATAATTTCACATTTAAATTGACTTTGTTAGATTGTATTTGTTTATATTTATTGTAGTTCTTTTATAGCCTGAGGACAGAAATACTTGCAGAGGTTGAAAATAATTTTGACACTGTTTTACATAGCTAATGTATCCCTTTTTTTCTTTTTCTTTTTCTTTTTCTTTTTCTTTTTCTTTTTCTTTTTCTTTTTCTTTTCTTTTCTTTTCTTTTCTTTTCTTTTCTTTTCTTTTCTT